>NC_044905.1:30491301-30791301 GCF_001633185.2 Quercus lobata | reverse complement strand
GGAATTATTTGAATGAAGCTTCAAACACAGATATGTAACTGTAATAAAAGCTTTTACATGGGGTACCAAAAGATTGATGCGCATTATAGGAACATGAAGCATTTACTAGACGAAAAAGAGATGTTCTTCCAAGTACTATTGTTTCTGGACACTGGTCCATTGATGATAAAACCACCTTCTTCACATGTTGATGTTATATATAACATTGCCGGACAAAATGGGCTTCTGTCCTTTTTGGGCAAATTAATTAGCCTTTTGCCCTTCTTCTCAAACTAAATAGGGAAATACCCCTCTTTTGAAAATCGAGTTTTTCAAAATCGATTTAAGCCCTATAGTGACGTTTTCAATGACCTATAGTGACGTTTATAGTGACGATTTTATGGATATCAAGTTATAAAACGTCACTATAGGTTCTTAAAATGTCACTATAGGTCCTTAAAAACGTCACTATAGGGCTCCAGAATTTTTTTTTTTTTTAAACTCGATTTTGAGAAACTCGATTTTCAAGAGGGACATTTCCCTATTTAGTTTGGGAAGAAGGGTAAAAGGCTAATTAATTTGTCCAAAAAGGGCAAAAGCCCATTTTGTCCTAACATTGCCACATGCCTTTCACAGTCTCAATCACTCATAACAGGTACATGTACTACGATCACCTTGAAAACTTTTTGGACAGTAAAATTAGTAAATTCATTCTTGGTAGATGAAGGGGGTTGGGTATTTGAAAGTTGAAACAGTGACTATTGAACATTAGAAATTTGGAATTAGATGCATTTTTGGCCCTCCTAATATAGACCAATTTTATTATTTTTAGGAGCACTAAGTACTTGTTTGATTAAGCTTTCTTTTCTTTTTCTTTTTCCATTTTAAAAAAGAGCTGTACACTTTTTAAGATTTAATCTATTTACGGGTATATTATATTTTTACCTAATCTATTGTGTTAAGTAAAATAAACCATTAAATCTGTAGGTTCTAATTAGTTTAACTTACAAAACCTTTGATGGTTGAATAAAATATTTAGGTTTCAATTCATGCCTACACCAAAAACAAATTGGTATTTTGGTTTGACGATAAAGAATGCAATCATCAAAAAACAGACGTCATAAGTTGAAACTCTATTTAAAAAAAAAAAAAAAAACCCATTAAATCTAAGCTATACCAAACCAATACTAATTAGTTTAGTTCGGTACCCAAGAATCCCTTCAAATTAGCAAGAATTCTCATGTTTGGTTGCGGATAGTTTAAGTGAATCTGGATTCCCATTTTTTGAGACCTATATATGGATTCCCTTTTAAAATGTGATTATCCAAGTTGTCATGATTTGGGAAGGTTCATTTAAATTGACACTTATTCTCCCAAATTAATACCATTTAACTAATTAGAATATAATTTGATAAAATGTTTATATGTGTGTCAATATATATATATATATATATATATAGCCTAAACACTTTACCATTTATGATTTTTTTTTGGGTTTTTTTTTCTACTTTATGTATTTTTATGTTTTATTTAGAATTTTTAAGTCTTTTAAGAAAATACATATTTTTTTACCCATTAGGCATTATTTTCTAATAAATCATAAAATTATCAATTATTTTGGTATTGTATGGGTTAATGTAATACTACTATTTTAGTATATTTGACTAAATTCACAATTTAAATTATTTTTATTAATTTATTAATAGAAAAACCATATAAATAATACATGATACATTTGACATTATATTTATAGCTCTTAGAATACTTCTGAAAAATAATAATTTCTATAAAATTTCCAGAAATAAACAAAACATGGGAATCTCACAATCCTGAAAATCTTATATTCCGAGGCATCTAGGTTTACAAGTATATTTCATTTCTAGAAATCTAATTATCATAGGGCATATTGGATTTCCTAAAGGTTTTTAATGAGTGGGTAGTGAATCAATATTAAAAAGAATAGTAGAAGAGTAGTGGATCAATATAAAAAAGAATAGCAGAATCCAAAGCCATGCATTTAAGTAATTTAACTTAAATAACTTGGAATGAAATCTCTCCTCTTAGAGGAAAAAAAATTATTTTTCCCCTTAAGATTGAGTAAAAAGAAGAAGTTTTTTTTTTTGATACAAGATAGAATTTTACTCTAACCTAATTTAAGTGTATATGTGTGTGAAACTCCCTCCTGGAGACTTGAATCCCGGCCCTTGCCCCCTACACTCTACAAGCACTTATACTTGTGGAGTGACTATCGCACCAAGGGAGTGCGGTGGTAGAAAAAAGAAGAAGTTAAAAGGTCATATACAAGACTAATACATAAAAGGAAAAATGATAGCTACTACTTACACAATTTGTTTCCCCTTGATTTTTTGTTGTACAAATGGAGAAGAGGTGAAGAACTCTAAGGTTATGTTACTTTCTAGATAGTTTTAAGAAATTACGGGGAAAAATTACAAATTAACACCATTCCTCAAACAATTTCATTAGTTAACAACGTTTCCAAACTATATAGAAAACTAGCATCTCGAGTCTTTAAGGCTCAAGATCACTGTAGCAAATCGAGTCGTTTACAATCGAGTTCAATGTGGAACTCAAGTCTATAAGACTCAAGTTTCTTCAAACCCATTTCCCACCGTAGACCAATCCAAAGAACACAACACAGGAGAAAAAAAAAATTAGAAAAGACAACCCAGAGAACGAACCAAAAAACAGAACCCAGTTCAACAAACCTTTGGTGTCGAGATCAACAAATCCAAGCTTCGGTGCCGAGATCGTCAAACCCAAGTTGCTCTAGTGCCAAGATCGTCAAACCCAAGCTAAGATCGTCAAACTCAAGCAACTCCAGTGCCAAGATCATCAAACCCAAGGCTGAGATTGTGATTTTTGGGTTTGGGTTTTCTGCTTCGATTTTGAGATCGTTATTTTAAGGGAAGAACTGTCTTGAGTTTTAAGGGCTTGATTTCTGGGTTGGGTGTCTGGGTTGGGGAAGAAAGACTCGAGTTCCACTTGAAATTGAGTTGTTTATACTCAATGTAGCACTCCAAAATCGAGCCTTACACAATCGAGATGTTAGTTTTCTAAATAGTTTGGAAACGATGCTATCTAACGAAATTGTTTAGAGATTAGTATTAGTTTGCAATTTTTCCTGAAATTATGTGTTGTGAGTTCCAGTTTGTTAAATTAGTAAAATTTATTGTCGTCAAATAAAAGTATAGAGTTCAAATCTTATGTACACTAAAAACCTATTAGTGTTTTGACCTAATTATAAAGAGAAATCATTATGGAGTGTTACCATAGATTAGAATTTTATCGTATCTATAAAAAATTAAACAATTATGTGTTATGTGTGAAAGCAAAACTTCACGATTATCACATACTTGATAATATAGAAAATATGTGAATAATAGAGGTGTGTTATTCTAATCACATATAGTTTCAAATTTTCAATATACACATTTCATGTAAATAACAGAATAGTTATATATATATATAAATATATATATATATATATATATATATATATATAAGTATACATTCTCTTATGTCTCGTGTTTTTTCAAAACTAAAATGATCAATTTGCATGAATATAACAATTGATAGAGACTAGTTTAATTAACAGGCTCAAGCATTGGTGTACGTGATTTGGAGTCAACATGTGCATAATATATAATAATAATAATAATAATTATTATTATTATTAGTAAGTGATAATAATTTGTAAACGAAGAACTTTTTATATATAAAATTGTAAAATGTGGGACTTTTATAGGAAGCCAGCAATTTACTCGTACAGGGGAGTGCGCAAATATGAAATCAATCTTACTATTTGAGTTTTCATATTCTACTAAATGCAATTATACTTTTTGTGAAATTTCTTTCAAAACTATTTTTAACGAGGCGTCAAAAGCTTTATAATTTAATTGGTTGAGACCTCATTTGAAATCAATAAAAAAAAACTATATATATAGCTAATCTTAGCCAAAATATCAAAGGTACAAAATGGATATTTTTTTCCAATAAAGATGCAAAATCAATATCAATACTTTCAGGACCACACATTTTCTCACACTCTTTTCCACAATTATTCTATGTAGTTGATTGTGATAGATAAAGAGTAATAGATTCATATGAAAATGATGAACAGCCAATCATAATTTGTCATGTAAAATAGTTAACAAAATTATGTTGTGAAAGTTGTGTTCTTTGAACAACTCAACTAATATAACATATAATATTCACTTTTCTCTATTCTATAATCTTTCATACATCTACTAGTTGCACCAGAAAATAATTTTGAAACATGAAAAAGCAAATAGAAAAAAGACAAAGTGGAAGATGTAGAACACCCAAAATCTCTGTACATGGATCTTTTACCGGCTTTACTTAGCTAGTTCTCTTCACATCAAAGGTACAGGTTTGTACATATGTGAGGGGAGACGAAATTTCAAAGTGGTACCTTCCAAGTTATGTACAAACTTGTTTGGGGTGGAAAGATTCCCAAAGATTGTAGGAAGGGAGGGGGAAAATTTCACATTTGGGGCACATCAGATACAGTTGAGTTCACGGACGCATTCACCACCCAATGCATTGTTTGGAGAACTAACATGGAATTTCAAGAGTTTAATCATAGCATAGGAATCATACAAAATCATTGGATTACTCATTCATGGTGAAACTTTTTTCTTTTTCTTTTTCTTTCATACTACTAATATAACCATCTTGGGTCAGGCTTAGGTCCAGTATCCAATAGTATTGAACCCGTTAAGATGATGACATTTGTCAACTTTTAGACACATGTCACCATCTGATCAGGTCCAGTGCACTGGACCTAAGCCAAGTCCACTATCTTGTTTCAGCCTTGCTAGTCAATTCGAGTTCACCTATAATTGAACTAATTTATCATTTTTTTTTTTTTTAGTTTTAACCTATGATATTCATTTCTAATGATTGTGCTCATTATCATCAGATCAAGGCACCAATTAGTTTTTAGTGTAAACAGAAGTTGAACCCCAAATCTCATATTCAATTATCATAAACTTTACCTATTAATTAGAACTTATTACCAATTTACAAAAGAGAGAGAGAGAGAGAGAGAGAGAGAGAGAGAGAGAGAGAGAGAGAGAGAGAGAGATATGGACTCACAATTTCATAAATGACAAGGCAATGCAAATTGCCAAAGGCACCAAGCAAATCAACAAACAAGGCTTTCGAAACAAAAGTAAATTACAATTAATATACTTTCAATAGTTCCAAACTGAACCCTAAAGTTTAAAATTATTGCAAATTTAACTTTAATTATTTCATTACTTTCAATCTGAACACTAGACTTTTTAAAATTGCCTAGTAAATCCAAAAATCTAACACAAAACTCCAAGTTTTAAAATGATGGAGTACGATTTTCAAAGTTCACAGTTCTATACGTTTCTATTTGAAAGTAGTGAAACTATAAAATTTAATTCATAACATTTTTAAACTCTTAGAATTCCCTTTTGAAATAATAAATTTTAATTGAAATTATCCCTAAAACACAATTTTAAAATGTGATTTACCAAAAAAAGAATAAGGGGCATTATGGACAAACTGAAATGGGAACCCAACCCAAACTAAAGATTTTTTTTTTGGGAAGAAGAATCAAAACTAAAGTCTAAAGTCTGTATCTGAAACATTTATTGACTCTTCTACCGCTGATTACTTTCCGCTTTTCTTCTTTAGATAATTCTCCAATCCAACTTACCCAAATAAAATAATGTCTAAAACCTCAGACAACCATTAAACCCATAAAAAGTTTCCATCAATCTTTACGATTAATTACAATATTAAAAAGTTCAAAAACTTATTTACTTATTTTACTTTCTTGTTCGTTTAAGAGTCCACTTCTTTATTTTCATTCTTCCTACTCCACTATATACTCTATAAATAAAAACATGTCACATTTATATATCCATCTATTTTATTAAATACTAAATTTATGTCTTCTGTTATTTCAATTATCTAAATATGATGGTTTATTTATTTTAGGAAATTGAAATAATAGAAAACCTAAATTTAGTATTTAGTAAAATAAATGGATATATGATATGTTTTATTTGTGGAGTATATAGTGAAACAAAAAAAAATGGGATATAAGATTTTGACCTGTTCCTTTATTGCGGTAGTAGTAACTAGTAAATTAAATTTTTTTTTTTTTAACCAAAAATACATTAAATCCACACCGACCTGAACTGTATACAACCAGGGACACCCACATGACCCTGTCCTTTCTCAACCGTTTCCAGCACTCTAAAAGAGAAATATTTGATGAAAGAATTAAATTATTTAAAAAAAGTTTTGATTTATTATTATTATTATTATTTTTCTCTTTGCTGGTATTTCGGGTCTCGGTTCCTCAATATATAGACCCTTCAGCACCTCCCATTGAGCTCTACCCCTTCTCTCACTCTTCCCCTCTGTCTATCAAAGTTTCTTCCTATAGGAGCCTCTCTATTTGGTTGCTTTATCAGAAATTTTAACTGATAAACCATAACAACATTGCCATTTTTTCTCAAATTAAACCACATTTCTGTGGGGAGGCCAGCGAAGGGCTAAAGGTTTCTCCTTTTTTCTGTTATAGGAACTTGAAAAAGAGGAAAAACAATCCCATATTTTAGCAATTTATATAGCATTTGTTACTGAACGGAGCTGTCTCTGCATTTGGGTTCATTTTTCTTGAAATCTCTTTTGTGTTAATTGTCCATATGGAGAGTTTTGTGAGACTCATTTCCATGGTTCCTCTGTTTTTGCTTCTTGGGCTTCCTTTTGCTTTAGCTGGCCATGACTATGGTCAAGCTCTGAGCAAAAGCATTCTCTTTTTTGAAGCTCAGAGATCTGGTTACCTTCCCCACACCCAAAGAGTCACATGGAGAGCTAATTCTGGTCTGCAAGATGGCAAAGCTAGTGGAGTAAGCTCATTTCCCACATTAAAAACAGAGTCTTTACATTTCCTTATTACAATTCAATGGGCTTGCAATACAAAGTTTGAAACTTTACTGTTGAAAACGTGTAACAAGTTGTTGTATAGTACTAATATGTATCAAAATGTGCAGGTGGATCTAGTTGGAGGGTACTATGATGCAGGGGACAATGTTAAGTTTGGTTTGCCAATGGCATTTACCATAACAATGATGTCATGGAGCATACTTGAGTATGGGAAGCAAATGGCTTCAAGTGGAGAGCTAAGACATGCTATTGATGCTGTGAAGTGGGGTACTGACTATCTCATTAAAGCACACCCAGAACCTTATGTTCTCTATGGAGAGGTACCTTTCACTTTCAAAGACCTCTCTTTCTTCTTCACTGTTTCTCTCACACACAAAACCCAACTTCCCAACTTTATCAAACATTATTTATTCTATTCCAACAGTTCCCTCTTAACCCCTCACTTTTTTGCTCAACTTGTTAGCATCACTTTAAATCGATATAGTGGTTGATGGTAGCTTTCCTAATTAAAAGAAAAATGAATTGTCCAAAAATTGGATTTTTTTTGATTGGTATAATGGCATCAACGACCAGCCCGTTTTGACCAATAATAATAAAATATAATTACTCCCTGATCACTAGAGCTGCATCACAAAATTGACATTTTTTGAGTACCTTTTTACAATTCGGACCGGAACCCAACAATTTTGTGATGGTATTTACTTTAGTTTTAAAATTAACTTTTTTAATGTTATGGTTAGGTGGGAGATGGAAACAGTGATCACTACTGTTGGCAAAGGCCAGAGGACATGACCACCGACCGCCATGCCTACAAGATTGACCCAAGCAATCCCGGGTCGGATCTTGCCGGTGAAACCGCTGCAGCCATGGCCGCCGCCTCCCTCGTCTTCCGCCACTCCAAACCTGCCTATGCCAATGAGCTCCTAAGCCATGCCCACCAGGTTTAAACCCACTCTTTATTTTGATATTGCTTTTAATTTTGCTTTTTCATAACAAGTTAGAATATGTTGCTCATACATTCAAATGGGTCTTAATAATAATTTATTTGTTCATTAATACATAACACACATTTAATAAACACATTTTTCTTAGAATTGATAAGTTATGCACGCATCCAATAACAATAAACTTTGACCTTATATCATATTCACTCAGAACTCGTTGGCTTGTTATGGTTTCTTAAAGAAGAAGAAAATTTGGTGCAAAGAAGAAAGGAAATTACGCTAAAACTTTGTGTGTAGACTTTAGCTTATTAGCTCTCCAAGAAAAGAAAAGAAAAGAAACTGAGTGTGGACCACAATGGGTTTGTGCGCTGCGCCCAATGTTAGCTAGGTGGGCTATGGTGAGCATAACTGACTGACGCAAATTTCAGTTTCAAAGCCTTTTTGCTTGACTGCACATGAAAATGGTTAGTCATAGTTAATGAGGCAGTTACACTTGGTAACTTTTGTCAGAGCGGTCGTTGCCTTTGCCCATCGCTGCCATTTATTGTGGAATCTGGAGAATCAACCAGCTTTTTACTTGTCTTGTAACCTTAATTGTTGACCCCTATTAATTATTGTGCAAATTACGAGACAGGATGGGAAATTTCAACACCTTAACTTGACAGTCTTTTTTTTTTTTTTTGAGAAACCCCTAACTTGACAGTCGGTTTCAATTTTCAATTCTTTTTTATTAAAGAAAATATATATGTGAGAGAAATTGAATCCCAAAACTTAATTTAATTGAAAAAAAAAAACAAAAAACTTAATTTTCAATAGTTCATTCTATATACATGTTTTGTTTACTCCAAAAAAAAGAAAAAAAAAGTCTATACATGTTTTGCAAGTTGTTTCTTGTATCCTATCAAAAAAAAAAAAAAAAAATTTGTTTCTTGTAAAAAGATTTTAAGACTATTCCTTTAAGCTATAACATTAAATCATTAAATAATAAGAGGTGTTCAATTTTTTTTTTTTATTTTTTTTTTTATGCTTATAACAAATAGGGAGGAAATTTGAATCGAAATTATCTTTCATAATAGAAGTGTGAAATACCACAAAGTTGATATCCCATTTTTATATGTTGTGAAAGGTAAAATTAAAATTTCAAAGCAAGGTGAATTAGTTTAAGTGAGAATTAACACTTAACAGTAAACAGTCATGTGATATCCCATATATGAAATTAAGAATGGGGGTTAGGCTGTTGAGTCTCAATCCAACTACTCAGAGTCTCATTTAATGTCACGTTGCAACTAGTTGTCTAGAAAAGGAAAGAATAAAAAAGATAAGGTAAGGTAACCTTTTGAAGAAGAGTTAGCTTCACTCACTTAACAATAAAATGTAGATGCACAATAAATTTACACACCACTCTTAGAAGAAAAAGAAGAAACTGGACCCTACCAAATCATGTCGTTTCTGCATTAAAATTTAATGCATTTTCGGCGCACATTTTGGATCGTGGAAGTGGGAGCTTTTACCCGTCTATCACGGGCAGTGTCCGCTGACCGTACAGATCAACGTACTTTCAGATCTGAACCGTCCAGTTGTAACGATCCGTAAAGGTCGCGATAGTGATGGTCTTGTCTTGTCACGTGAGAACTCTGTCGGTGCTCTTGTAAAAGTCGCTTATCCCCAAAACACCCTCACACTTCTCCTGATATTACATTGCATGCATTACCTTTACCATAGTATTTTTATATTTTATATTTTATATTTTCTTATTCATAATTCTTTTTTTTTTGGTCTTCAGCTATTTGATTTTGCCGACAAATACAGAGGCAAATATGATAGCAGTATCTCTGTGGCCCAAAAGTACTACCAATCCATCAGTGGTTACAATGTAAGTTTTTTATTTTTCACATAAACCATGTTTGGTGTCACAGAATTTTTAATTTCTAATAACGTGACATTAAATACACTTTAAATTTGTAATATCTAATCTGAACCATATATTGGATTGATAAGAGAGGTTTTGAATTAATTTTGAAGACTTGCTAAATCTATTATAGTGTATCAGTAGTATGTTTATATTGATTTGATTTTTTTTGGTGTGTAGGATGAGTTGCTATGGGCTGCTGCATGGTTGTACCAAGCAACTGACAACCAGTACTACTTGAACTACCTTGGCAAAAATGGTGATATTCTTGGTGGAACTGGATGGAGCATGAGTGAGTTCAGTTGGGATGTGAAGTATGCAGGGGTTCAGACACTTGTGGCCAAAGTAAATAATTCATGAACTGAACAACTTGATTTGCTTCTTCAAAAATATGTTGCATGTCAATAAGGACTTCATTGTATGACAATTTGTTAATCAAAACCTCAACCATGTAACAGTAGTGAAAAATTTGAATACCTCCAAGTGTATGACTAAATGGTTTTTCTATTCTCTTGCAGTTCCTAATGCAAGGAAAAGCTGGTGGCTATGCATCAGTTTTTGAAAAGTACCAGGAGAAGGCAGAATCCTTCATGTGCAATTCCCTTGGAAAGGGCAGTAAGAATGTTCAAAAGACTCCCGGTGGCCTTATCTTCCGCCAAAGGTGGAACAACATGCAATTTGTGACTAGTGCATCTTTTCTGACTGCTGTCTACTCTGATTATCTTTCTTCTGCTGGAAGAAATATGAATTGTGCTTCTGGCAATGTTTCACCAACTGAGCTTATCTCCTTCTCCAAACAACAGGTAATTCAATCATATTGTGCAAATTCTACATTGTTTTTGTTGAATTGGGGCTTTGATTATATCACAAGTAATAAAGATTTGCACAAGTTAACACTACACAAAAACGTGTTATCAAGTTATGTGAAGCATATAATTGATGTTATGCAATGTTAAAACTCTCAGGTGGACTACCTTCTTGGGGACAATCCAAGAGCCACAAGTTACATGGTGGGATATGGAAACAACTACCCACAACAAGTTCACCACAGGGCTTCCTCAATTGTTTCCATCAAGGTTAACCCTTCATTTGTCACTTGCCGAGGAGGTTATGCCACTTGGTTCAGCAAAAAAGCAAGCGATCCCAATCTCCTTGTTGGTGCAGTCGTTGGTGGACCTGATGCCTATGACAACTATGCTGATCAAAGAGACAATTATGAGCAAACTGAGCCTGCTACCTACAACAATGCTCCTCTTTTCGGTTTATTGGCACGACTAAGTGGTGGTCATGGCGGGTATAACCAGCTCCTTCCAGGTAAATGCACTATAACATGATCATCTCTAAAATTCACTCTCTCACATTGCCTTATTATGAGCATTTAATCATGATATTTGATGGATAAATTTTCTTACAGCGGTTGCCCCAGCACCTAAGCCTAAGCCTGTTGTTACCCAACCAAAGCCAACTCCACAACCCAAAGTTACTCCAGCTCCAGGTACACTTTGACCTCTCATGGGCCTTGGAATTTACCAAATTTGTTTAGAGATGAGCTTAACTTCTTTTTAAGTGTGTATTGGAAAATATGGTCTAACTGAGGATTATGTTTTGCAGCAGCATCTTCTGGCCCAATTGCCATAGAACAGAAGTTGACAACTTCATGGATTGCAAATGGGAAGAATTTCTACAGATATTCCACTATTGTGACAAACAAGTCTGCTAAGACACTGACAGATCTCAAGCTTTCAATATCCAAGCTTTATGGTCCTATGTGGGGACTTACAAAGTCCGGTGATTCCTATGTTTTTCCATCATGGCTCAACTCTTTAGCTGCTGGAAAGAGTCTTGAGTTTGTCTACATTCATTCTTCTTCTCCAGCAGACGTATCTGTCTCAAGCTACACTTTGGCCTAAGAAACAAACTAAGATACACAAAGAAGGTTCACACAGTTTATGGGAAGGTTCACACAGTTTCTGGGGTTGTAATGTAAGAATTGTGCAGCTATACAAATGCAGTCCAGAAAGGTCTTTTTCTTTTTCTTTTAAAATTTTCATCTTTACTTGTTGATTTGGGATCTTAGTAGGGTTTTAGATGAAAGTAGGATAAATAAGTCTGAAGCTTGGAGGGAGAAAGGAGCGAAGGGACGGTTTAAAAAGTGTGCTCATCCTCTTTCTTCTCCACTTCATTACTTATATAGAGTGATCTGAGAGAGGGGCAGTGAAAGAGTGACGATTGAGAAGTAAAGAAAATGACTTCTCAATATATTTCGAGTTTTTACTTTCTTTACTTCAAAGAAGCTTTGGGTGTCAGTTTTTGTTGTGTGATGTTGTAAGCTTTGCAATATTTCTTGTTTCCTATATGTTGTAAGCTTTGCAACAATTCTTGTTTCCCATATGAATATAGTTTGAGTAACATTATCTCCATTTACTTGTGTAATTGACAAATTGTGATGACTTCTGTTAATGGCTTCATTTTGATTTCTTATGGTCTTATGGAGTTCATGAATTATCAATAGAGATAGTTACCAAGATATTGCTGATACTATGTTTCAAAATTAATTGCTTCTTTAGTAGTCCAATAAATACAAGAATCCAACTTTTAGAAAATGTATTGTTGGGTGCCTCTTCTGTGGAGCTGATTAGCTCAACAAAGACAATTTACAGATAACTACTCAATTAGTAACATGCCAATGCGATAATTACTTTTTCATGTGTGTATGCTGATTCATAAATTGCTGATACCAACGGGGAAAACTGAAAAGTTACATGTTGGGGTTCCATGCCAAACTTGATGAAAGAAGTAATTGTCTACATGAATGGGAAAGACGGTATAACACCTGTATTGCTCCTATATCAACACACTTGGAACTGCAAAGTGTGTTTATCCTTAAGATGACAGAAATCACTTAAATTCCCAAACAGTCGGAAATAATTACCTTGAATTTGTGCTAAAACATTTTGGGTAAAAACTAATAAGTTACATGTTGGGGTTCTATACCAAACTTGATGAAACAAGTAATTGTCTGATTGAACAGGATACACAGTATAAACACATATATTGCTCCTATATCAACGCACTTGGAAGTTGGAACTGCAAGGTGTGTTTATCCTTGAGATGACAGAAATCACTTAAATTTCGAAAACAATCAGAAATAATAATCTTGAATTCGTGCTAAAACATTTTTCTTCTGGTGACTAGGCATGTGGGTATTTATAAGGTGAAAATACACTTTTTTGTATCTATATTTTGGGTCGATTCTCAATTGGTCCATAAATTAATTTCACTCCTAGATCAGTCCCTGATTTCAGAAAATTGTTTTTATTTTGATTCCTGCCGTTAACCCAACTAGTATGTAGTCCCGTGCTATTGCACGAGAATGGATATATTATTAATCATGAGTTTATTTATGTTTAAAAAACTCAGTTAAGTCTAAATTCATATTATTAACCAGAAAATTTCATTAACAAAACTTAGCAGTATATATATTTTAAATAGAAAGATGAACCTTGGTGACAATGTTTATCTAAAAAATCCATTCACGCTTTTGAATTTTCAATCTCTATTGGTGATTGAAATTTTCGCAGCTTAAAAAATTTTAAATTTAAAAAAAAAAAAAAAAAACCTTCAGAGTTGTACTCATTTTGTAGTTTTACAATGGGTTATTTTGTAACATGATGGGTATTTGTGTGAAGAAAAAACCTCTAAAGTTCTATGACTGATAAAAGAAATTCTCTCCAATCTCTTTTTATAGAGAGAGGGGTTTGTGCGTGTTTTTATACATCCTTCATAGTTGTATTATCACGAAGCAGGTCCAATGGATTTAGATTGGTACTACCGATTCCCAAAGCATAAGTGTTTAATGTGTTATTAATTTCATCTCATTAGCTTCTACACATGACAGCAAAATTAAAAATAATTAGATTGTACACGTGTATAGTAAAATTGGACTCCAATTTCAGATTCTAATTGAACAATTGGAATGATAATATATGATAGTAACAACAATAGGAAAATTCAAATAAAATTTCGAATTAAATTGTAACAATCTGAATAAAAAATTCCAGTAGAAAGACAGAGTGGAGTGATCCACTCCAAGAAGGCGACCAAACTTGCGTCAATATAGAATAATAAATTTCTCTCTGGAAAATTTACATTGTTCATAACCTTTATCTTTACTGAACATTTTAAAAACATAGTGACTCACATCTGCCATCCAGACATCTACAGCCGGGTCCTCTCCAATTCGCGTGAGATTTCATTGATCACTAAGTTCCTTTGCAGCCTGCAAAAAGTATCATCCATCGGTCCACAGCAGTGTTTTCTTCATTGTTATAGGTGCCAAACCTGAACAAAAAGCCAAATATAAGGATAGTGAATTTTAGGCATAATGTGCATCTGATCACATATTAGCAATTTTTAACAAATGTAAAGATGCAAACTTTGTAAGTGAATAGTAAACAAAACTCAGTGTCAGAACCAAGAAGAAAACACTTTAATCTGAAACTCAGTGCAAATGTAAAGATGCAAACTTTGTAAACAATTTATAACAAAGATGCAAACTCTGGCTTTGCTATCTTTTTGGAAATTATGCAATGTACCCAAACCAAGTTCTTATCACCGATATTAATCTCTTTGGTTTTTACGTTTGACTACAAAATCAAGAAAAAACTTAATTAGCACAATAACTCACTTGACCCGATACATAGAAGTGGTTTTAATGAGAATGAGTCCACATACATTTAGCCACATGATGCAAAATTCAACTTCAATTTCAGATTCTAGACACATGGCACAAAATTAGAGTTCTAATTTGGAATTCAATTTCACACTCTCTCTGCTTCACCTATTATTTTATATATAGATAACAGAAAATGAATACATAGTAAATGGAATACACTGTTTGTTGACGTAGTTAATAAAATAATAACAAAAATACAAAACTGACACTCTAACTTTCACCATTTTTCATTTCATTCTTCTAGATTTCATTTTTGCCAATTCAGTTTTCTAACTTTCAATTTTTTGTCAATTCAAGATTCTGTTACTACTCAGTTACTACTGCCATCAGAACTGAAAAAAAAATCTGAAAAAAAAGAAAACATTAAAGGGGAGTTGTCGTTCCCCTTCCCCTGAAATCAAAAGAAAGATATACTACGAACCTCATCTTCATCATCAAGCTCAACTTCTATGGCAAAAGAAAGTAACAAAATCAACATTGGCAAATGCTTTGTATAAATTATTTGTCAGAAACTGAAAATCAAACAGGAATTGAGCGTGAAATTGTACCGGGACTGTATCCAAAGTCCTTGAGGCGAAGTTCGAGTTCAGTGAGATCGGACTGGTTCTTCTTGTAGACCTCATTGCAGTAACCTAAGAGCTCTTCGAAAGAGACGGTGCCGAAAGTCATGGAATCGAGGAGGTTGAGATCGTCGGTTGCGATTGATACGCGGCGTGCTGGATTGCTTGAGAGCGTCGCAACTGGACTCGACGTGGTTGCAGAATGAACTTAAGCTTCCACAAAAGCTTCAGATCGACTCCTCCATTCTCTCTCTCCCGAGCCAAATCTTTGGGTGATTTTTAATTCTCAGTGATTTCTTTCTTTTGATTTCAGGGGAAGGGGGAATGACGTCGTCGTTCCCCTTAATGGGTTTCCCTCTTTTCTCTTTTCTTTTTTTTTTTTTTTTTTTTTTTTTTTTTTTTTTTTCAGATTTTTCAGATTTTAATTCCGAATTTAAAAAAAAAAAAAACCACAAGCAAAAACAGCATCGTTTTAGTGGTTCTGACGGCAAAAGTAGCTGAGTAGTAACGGAACCTTGAATTGACAAAAAATTGAAAGTTAGAGGACCGAAATGAAAAACGGTGAAAATTAGAAGGTTAGTTTTGTATTTTTGCCTAAAATAATAATATAAAAATTATATTTAATATTTTTTAAATGTCACCTTAGCATTTAAATTAATAAAAAAAGCCAACTCAAAAAATTAAAAAAAAAAAAGTAAATTAAATTAAAAAAACCTTAAATCTAATTTAAACTAAAATCATTTCTTAAAAAATCAAAAATCATTATCTTTTTAATTCTTTAACCTCATCAACTTTAAAAAAAATCCCTACACTATGAATGATTAATCTCAAATTCTCTCTCTCTTCACGCTCAATGGATAGAATCTCTCACTCTCCACTATCCATGGCCGGACCTCACTCAACCTTCTTTCTCCACCACGTGCCGGAGCTCACAAGCAGACCAACGGCGAGCAGATCAAGCTTCTTCTCACTCTCTCTTTCTACAAAAATCTGGTCTAAAGCTCTCTCTCTCTCTTTCGGCTTTCTTTTTGGGATTAGGGTTTGATCTGGGTTTAGAGAGAGATGGGCCAAGATCGATGGTAGTTGATGTTGATACAACGGAACCCCCATCGGAGGAGACTGAGACAACGACGAAGGATGTTGAATTTGAATCGGAATCGGAGTCGGAGTCGGTTTCTTAACGTCACATTAGATCCGATCAAAGAGTCAAGACGATTGAAGAAAATCCACGACGAAGTTAGGGTTCCATTAGAGAAACGAAGATTCCCGTGGTTAAGCTCCATGTAACGGCGACCCCAGGTGTCAATGAGCGTCGACGTGGCGTCCTCTCTCCAACAATCTTTTTAGGTAACGTACGTGAGGATTGCGGAGTAGCAGCGTTAGGTGCAGTTAAAGCTAGGGTTGGAAATGGAGGAGTCGTTGACGGCATCAAAGTGTCCGTTAAGTCGCCCATAGTGGTGGCGGCGGCGAGATATGGATGAATCTATGTTGGTGGTGGTGGTGGTGTGCACGGGGTTTTTGTGGTATTGAGGAGAAAAAGGAGAAAAGAGAAGAAGGAGAGATAAGTATTGATGCGACGATGAGGTGCGATTAGTGTTTGGTTTGAAAGAAAATCTTGATTTTCTGGGGAAAATGTTGATGATTTTCTGGGTTTGTGTGTGTTTGTTTCATAAGAAAATTTCTGGTTTTGGGTGGAAAGAAAATGCTGTGATGAAAATCTTAGGCATTGGCTTTTTAGATGTGAATTTTTTCAATGTTTGGTGAAATTTTCTGGGAAAGATGTTGAATGCACAGAAATTTTGTGTTCTTGAGTTCTTGTGATCTGGGATCATGTTCTTAAGTTCTTGTGTATTCACGTTCAAATCTGAAACTATGTATTTTTATGTTTTTAATTTTGTTTTTATGTTTTTATAATTTTTTTCAAATTGATAATTTTTTTTTTTAAAAATTAGATGATGACATGGCATGCTGATGTAGTTTTTTTATTTTATTTTATTAGCCACGTCATCATCTAATATGCCAACAATACATTCCGTTTGTCACGTATGCATTTTCTGTTACTGGGTTGACGGCAGGGATCAAAATAAAAACGATTTTCTGAAATCAGGGACTAACCTAAGAGTGAAATCAATTGAAGGACCAAATTGAGAACCTACCCAAAATGTAGGGACTAAAAGTGCATTTTCGCCTATTTATAATATACTCTTTAACGGGTGAGGATCAAAGCAATGGGCAGGCACTAGATTTGTGGCTTGTGTCAATCAATACTGTAATACCCGGGAAAAAAAAAAAAAGGATTAAAAGGAAGGGTATTTAAGTAAATCTTTTGTGGGGTCAATTTGATAATTTATAATTATAAGGGAGTTTTTTTTAGAAGATAAGGTTGAAACCCTAGCTACATATAAGCTTATTATGTCAATGTATATAAAGAGAGATTTTGAGAGAGGAGGCTATTCAAATGACTGAAGTAGAGAATGATTGACTACACAATTGAGGTAAGAGCCAATAAATCTCTTTGTTGTCAAATCTAAGCTTTACTTGGATTTAGAGTATATTTTATGTTGGTATTTTTGGCTAGTAGCGGAATTATCTAAAAAAAAAAAATTCTATGAGTTTTACGACATAAGTGTAAATAGAGAAGGGTTGGAATTGGGCAATAAAATCCTCTTTTTTTTTTCATTGCACGTCTTTCTTTGTAATATCGTTAATTCTAGTGCTTTGTTGGGCATGGAGTTGCTTTGGGCGCATATTACTCTTTTGTGAATATTTATTATAAGAAATAGTGGACTATTGGTTAGACCACCATTAGTCCAATAGCCTATTAGACTTTAGAGTCTATGGAGATAAGAGACAAAGGCTATTTGTTAGAGATTGTACTCAGCTTTACAAAGTATTCAATCCTTATGAATGCTTTTAAGTTTTAGCCTAAAGAATTGTGTAAGGAGAGTCTCATATTACACAGTGCTTGGGATTTTGTGTGAAACAAATTTCAAATGGAGTTAATACAAATGATAGAATGTGGAATATAGCCATAGAGAAACTGTAGGAGAGTTAATAGTGAGAAATTACTGGATACTTTAGAAGTTTCTCATTTGATCAAGTAACTTGTAGGTTATTCTTATTATTTGATTATTGAGTAAATGGTGCTTTAAAATTGTTAGGTGATATCTAAAGGTTTTAGAGACAGTGTTAGGGAGAAGTTCTTGTGGTGAGCTAGTTGAGGTAAGTAACCTTATTCTAATTGGTTTTATTTTGACTACTATTGCATCTTTTTAATTTATGAAAATTGTTTATAACTGTTAGAATTTTATTTCAACTTGTATTACTGATTTCCAGTAAAGAATTATCACAAATATATCTGATTACTGAATATATGATATATTTTATTTAATTATTTTTAGCTATACTGATTCAAAGTAAAGAATAAAGAACTTTCACAAATATTTATGAGAATTGAATATAAGATTTATTTTTTTTAATTGTTTTTTTTAGCTATATTGATTTAAAGTAAAGAATATAGAAATATCACAAATATATTTGAATATTGAATATATGATTATATATATATGTATGTATGTATTTGAATAAAATGTATTTTTGTTAGAAACTATGATTTCATATATGTGATTATGAACAATCGGACTATGAATTGATTCTAATACCTAAACCAATGGAGGTTATTCATTGGTATTCTGATACCCAGTCAATGGGGGTTATTCATTGATACTCTGATATGTAGGGAATTTAACCAAAAATTCCTAACCTATGAGAAACAAAACAAATAGAGAAAACACACATCAAAGAAAAAATAATCACACGCACAAGACAATATTTACGTGGTTCGGCAATTTGCCTACGTCCACGGAGTTGTAGGGATTTCACTATTATCAGGGAAAATACAATAGTGCACAAGAACACTCTCAAGAAACCCAAATCCCAATTACACCCTAGCACTTTCTCACAGAAAAAAATATGAATAGAAGCTGACTGCCTCTCTTTTCTCTATTTTCTCTCATGCGGCTTGCTCACTAGGTTAATTGAGATTTTTCTTTTCTTTTTAATCTCACGGCTGCACACGTTCTTAAACATAATATATATATATATATATATATGTCAAAGTCAGCTGCTTTTGGAATTGCTATTCCTTGTGAAATTCGGTCAAAAGGGACCGACTTAAAGTGGACGTGGGCTTGTGGCAATTCAAGCCACACATGGCCCACTTCAACATGATACCCAAACCAATGGGGGTTATTCATTGGTACTCCGATGCCTAGTCACGGGGATATAGCATGATCATAATCATAAGATTGTTAAGAATATGAATTACATTTGAATATTTGAATATCTTGAGTCCTTAAAACTACACATGTGATTTTGGAAATGTTTGAGTATTTGAACTATTTTGTGTCACTAGAAATGCTTATGTGTTTTTGGAATCTATTGTAAGTTATAGCTTTTGATATATAGAAAACTAACCGTTTTCTAAACCGTCTATTATATATTTGTAAGATTAAAGTATGTGACCTTTGTGCGACTTATTAATTTGAGACTATAAAACTTCTTCAGTTATTTTGAAAACGCATAGTATATTATAACTTTTGAAAACACATATTACATCTTATACTTTACAAATCTATTGCTTGATAGAATTTATTAGGACTTTGGTTACTTATTGAGTTGTCTACTCACCCCCTTTTTTTCCCTCTAGTTTCAGATTGTGAAGAATAACAAGTTTTGGGAGTTTTGATGTTGTGTTGTGAGTAGGAAAAGAAGCTTAGTGATTTTGGGATTAGATGGTTTTCTAATAGTTTTATATTTATTGGCCAATTGGCATTATGTTCATGAGGTTTGGATTTTGTTCCTCTTAAATTATTGGAGATTTACTCATAAGGAAATTGCTGAGGTATTTTGAATTTATTTGATTTAATTTTTAGGATAAATTTTAGTTACTAAGAAGGCCTTGCACACTTGTAGGGTGCTTACTTTATAAGCGTGCGGCAGTTGTCACGTGCCTATCTTTATACTTGGGTTCGGGGCGTGACAAATACCATTGCACCCAACAGGATGGTATCAAGAATTGTGAATGTGATTTTGGTGTCATTGGCTGCAAAAGCATCCTATATAAGGCCATCGGCTGTAAAGAAAATTATTTACAGAGCCACCAAAACTTGTCCAGAGCTTCAGGCTTTAAAGGAAGGTTGTTGAGGAGAGGTATGATCAAATTTGCAACCGTTTGATGACTGTATACAATGGGAATCTCTCAATATTGCATCATTCTTCTTTGATCTTGTTGAACCTTCTTCTAAGATCATTCGTATGGATTAGGCTTTCCATACATGCACCACTTGTTGAGAAGATAACAAGTGAGAAGCCTTCAATTTAGACCAAAGTTTAAGCCTAAAAATTTAAGTTCGAGTTTATAATTTAATTCAAAAGTTCTTTATTTTTCCTCACGTGTATACCCAAACAGCCCTGTACATTCATTTAACAACTCTAGGCTCTCTAGCAGTACAACATTGAAGTTTACCAGAAAAAGAGTAGCAGTACAACATTGAAGTTTACCAGAAAAAGAGATCAATGATATCATATCGATAAAAGAGATCAATGATATCATATCTATATTAACAAGAATTGCAGTAGCTCTACTTCTTCAACTCCACTACTATGACATTGATATTGTCACTTCTTCAACTCCACTACTATGACACTGATATTGTCATTGCTCCCCCGAGACATTGCCAGCTCTGCTAGAATTGCTGCAGCATCTCCAGCAGTACTTTCACTCGACACCTCTGAAATCCTCCGCTTGATTTGGCCATCAAGACATCTTCTTACGACCTCGCAGGCAAACTTGTTTGAGACAACATCCCATAGACCATCACTGGCTATTACAAGGAAGTCATCTAACTCAGTTCGCTCTGTGACAGTGACCTCTGGTTCGGATATCACATATGGCCTCAAATAGTGATCCCCTGCATCATATCAAAGTCAAAACTATAATCAAACATATGAATATAGGAGGTGGAACAAGTACATACGTAACTTGTGCACATGCCTATAGATCTTGAAGTAGCAAGTACACCAAGGACACGAGAGCCATTCCAGTTTAAGATCCTTCCTCCTGCTGCTTCCACTCTCTCCATTTCATCAGCTCTGTCCGGCTGCACAAGAAGTAACTGTGATTCCCATTAGTTTTTCCTAAGAAGGTTTCAAGTGAAATGGTTCAAGATAAAGTTCCAAGTTGCAACTCTGTGCAACGATAGGATTCTACAAATTTTGTGGGCATAACTCTGACAAGGGTGTTTTCAAAAAGAAGAAAAATTCGTTACATACGAGGAAGCCGACGGCTCCATTTAGCCTGTCAGCTTCACATGCATATACGGAAGTACGAAAGCGACGATGCCATTGGCTGATGACCCAACTTCAATACCTGACGACATCTACACGAAACGACGGAACGAGAGGCCGACCGGAAGAAAGAGGCCGACGGGAATAAAGAAGCCAAAGGGAATAAAAGAGCGTGACAGGTCCAGCGTGGCTTTGCTTGGCCTCTACGAATATCTATGCAAGGAAATATCTTGTACCCCACAGTTAACCCTAGTCAAGGGAATCCCTATAAGGAAAGGATTCCGCAAAATATATGCATTAATGAGGATCTTCCTTAAAAGAAAAAAATCCTTTCCACCAAAAAACGAATATCAACTCTATGTCACTTTAAAAACCCCAAAACCCTTTCAAACCGAAGTCCTCATAATTTATCCCAGTTCTAGCACTCTAGAGTTGTGAAAGTTCTCTAACATAACCTTCAAAGGGTATTTGACCGGTACCACACCGATATTCTTTACAAGGTCTTTTTTGTTTCTGTTTCGTAAATTCTATCTAGAGCACGTGAGGACCATGTGACTCACTGACAATTTTTGTCATCATCAACCTCTTTGCACTTGTTACCTTTAATTTTAGTTGCATACAGGTTGTATGCAAGCCTATGCACAGACCATGCGTCAAGGGAGTAGGGGTCTATTGTCCGTCCCATCTCACCCCCTTCCTTGATATGTCTGTTTAAAAGATTTATGCGAAACTTTTGTGTAAAGCACAATTCACTTGTTATAGCATTATGTTGCAACAAATCAATACCACCTTAAGTTACTGAATAAGAAGACAAAGGTTATACCACATAGTACTATACTTGGTCTACTTCTATATATTGGTTCACCACATCATCTTGACATCACAACATGCAAAAGAAAACTGCAGAATGATTCATATTGTGATACTGCTACATTCAATTCCAATGAAATTGTAATCTGCTATGTGGATTTATAAAAGCTACTTAACACACGCACGCACACTTGTCTCCATCAATGCAGACTCAAACAATGAATTGTGTATCCTAGCATCTTACAGTGTAAAGGTGTTGACTTCTAAGCTACTATCAGCTAAAAATATAAGGCTATTAGATACAGTCTAATGCTTGATGAAGTTCAAAATTGTGATGGTTGCATTATCTGGAACTGAAAATTTGCAATGACAAGCCACTTTGTGGGTGTGAAATGGTAATCCCTGTAGATTGGCAAACTCAACTAGAGACTGCAATATCGACCCTAGTCTTAAACGGCACCCTCAACCACCTTCTTCTTCTTCTTCTTTTTTTTTTTTTTTTTTTTTTTTGAGAAATAATTATAACATACTGCTAACCCTGCAGTTCGAACCCTTTCCCCCTAAACTCCAAGCACTTTGTACATGGGAAGGTGCCAATTCAACTACAAGGCCTTTGACTTTTTTTTCTTTTTTAAATCATTGTAGTTCACCTCAACTCTATCTATATATATATATATATATATATATATGGTCCATACCGATACCTTGATAGAAATTACCATCCGAAATCAAATTCAAACAGTTTTTCCCCCCCTAAAATTTATATCGGAATCAAATTAATATTAAATAAATATATAAGTTATTACCTTAATTCTTTTTCTTTCTTATACCGGTATTAATTAAATCTACGTAACAACAAATTTCACTTCTTCTTTTCTTTTCTTTTTTCCCCAGAACGATTAAGGTGACAAATTAAAATTATTATAAAAGTGATAATCTCATATGATAGTGATGTATTAATTACAATAAATATCATAATACAAATTCAACATTTTTTTAAAAAAAATTTCACAATTGTTAAAATAGTGGTGATCTAAGTAATGAGTCTATGTATGTGAACGATTTCAACTATTGTGAAGTTCATTATAAAAAAAGTTATGTCCGTGACATTACTAAATTACCGATCCGTTTGGACAGGGAGGATGAGAAGAGTAGAGTGAACTCAGTAAAATTGTTCCAAATTTAATTTATTTTTAACTAACTTTACTTTCCTTCTCATTCCCTCTTTTTCCCCCCATCCAAACGGACCCAATAATTTGCCACGTAGGTTAATATTTGAAAAGAAAGAATATGACATTTGTTTTCTATAGCATTTCACCTTATGATCACGTGACAGTGGCACGGCGACACCGCCGCGACACAGCACAGCTCTCGAGTCTCCACAATTAGCCACCACTACCTCCTCCTTCCCAACCACCACCACCACCGCCGTGGACCCCACCATCTCCACCTTCGCCCCACCACCACCACCACCACTACCACAACCACCTCCAGTCCTCACCTCCTCATCCATCTTCCAAAAGCACGACCTCATCACCTTCTCCCACTCCACCACCACTCCCCCTCCCTCTCCCTCCACCACCACCTCCTTCTCCAGCAGCGCGTGCATCCTCTCCTTACACGCGCTCGCCACCCTGGCCCCACCGTGCCCATCGTACACTCCGAAAAAATGGTACGGGTTTCCCGCCACGGAAACAAACTCGTGCACCACCTTCACCGCGTCCTCCATCACTCTCTGCCTTCCGATCACCGATATCGAACCCGAAAACAACTCCGAGTTGAGCTTTACGACGCCGTTTTTGGCCTTCGCTTCTCTCTTTCTTCTCTTGTGTATAAATCCATCCATTTTCACATTGTGACCGCCTTGGGTGTGGATTCAAATTTAAAGAGGAAGGGAATGAGGGAAATCTGAGCCGTTGGATGCGCGCCACCTGTTGTCGTTAGACGGCGGTCTTTCAACGGGTGAGGTTGGATTTTTTTTTGGGGTTTAAGGAAGACGTGGACGAATGTGATTGTTTCGGAGTGTAGACGTGGCATGATATCGAGTGCATGTGATTGGGGATTTTGGCGGGAGATATGATTTTGGGTGATCTCGTATGGACGTACTTGTGGTTTTTAGAACGATAACGTGGCGTTTCGGAATTAGATGCGGTGCAGTGCAGTGGCCAGTGGTCACTACTGCCACACTGCGTGCCACGGAAACATCTCAAAAGAAGAGAAATGCTGGGGACTACTGGTACGCTGCAGCAAAAGTAACAGGATACCAGGTGCCGGCAATTCTTAACAAATTAGAGAATTATTTTATGAAAATTTTTGTGAAAAAAAAAAATAAAAAGTGTTTAAATAGTTTTTTTTTTCTATTTTTCATGAAAATAGTATTAAAATTTTTCTAAAATAATTTATTAAAAACATCCGTTAATCTGATATTTGTTAATAAACTATTTAAAAAAAAAATTTAACACAGCTTTCATTGAAAATATAAAAATTTATCAATAGAATTATTTTACTTTGTAAAATTAAATTAATTAATTAATTTAAAATTATTAATTTATTATTAATTAATTTACTATTTTTAAAATTAAATTATTATTTTTTATTTTTTTGAAAAAATAATAATAATTTTTTTCTCATAAAAAGTTTGTAAAAATATTCTAAACCAATGCATCTAGAGTTTTCATTAACTTTCCCTATAAGTGGTGGCTTAAATAAAAGCTCATAATAAGAGATTATGGACTAAGATTTGTTATAAAAATATTGTAAATAAAAGTCAATAATAGATTGTCATTTAAGATTTGTTGTGAATATAGAACATTACTTTGAAAAGAATCTTAAAAATATTGACAAGGTTTTGTGTTATGAGTAATGCTGAATTCACAAAATTTTCACAATAAATTTTAAGTGGTAAGCTATTATGAATTATTAGTTTGTTACAAAAATAATATTAGTGATGAGTCTAGTTTAGAACTAGTAAATGTCATCTAAATTTGTTATTAACATAGTATTAGTTTTTGTGTCATGGGTAAAAGTACACATTTTTTCTTAAAGTAATGTTATACTTACAAACTATTTTACAATATTTTTATAAACTATTGATGTGAACAACTTCTTACTAGTTCTCATTTAAACCCATTATTAACATCATTTTTTCATTTACTAATAATCACTCACCACATCCACAATTTGTAAAAAAGTTTGTATCTCTAGCATTATTTATATATATATATATATATACAAAATATAAATTTTACTCAAGCCTAATCTAAGTGTATATGTGTGTGAAACTCTCTGGTGAAGTCTTGAACTTCGACCCCTACCCTCACACCCCACGAGAACTTATACTTGTGGAATGACCATTTCACAAAGAGTGTGCGGTGGTAAAAAGAATTTTTTTTTTTTTTTAGTAATGCTATAAACACAAACTATTTTACAACATTTTTAAAAATTATTAATGTGACAAATTCTTACTAGTCTAATTTGAGACTACCACTAATATCACTTTTTTATTTACCAACAATTAATTGGAAATTGTTAAAGTCACATCAGCAGTTTGTAAAAATAGTTTGTGTCTAACAATCTGTAGCATTACTTTTTTTCTTTTTTCTTTTTTTAAGATAGAAGCAGAGCCATATCTCCGGAAGATATATTTCTATTGGAACCATGATATTTCTTTAATAAAGGCAAAGGAGAGCACCAATATCAGCACGCAATGTCATTAACTATCAAATAATATCACCGTATATCTTTGATGTGATGGTTACTCCACAAGTATAAGTATTTGTAGGGTGTGGAGAACAAAGGCCGATGTTCAAGTCTCCAAGAGCTTCACACACATATACACTTAGATTAAGTTAGAGTAAAATTTATATCTTGTATAAAAAAAATAAAAATAAAAAATACCAAATAATGATTATTTCTTGAAGTTTTGAATTGCATTACGATAAAAATATTCTATTTTTGGGAATTCAACAATTATACAAAACATTTTTCTTTTCTTTTCATTGCTTAAAAAAATAAAAATCTTGAAACCAGGAATGTGATAATTTGAAGGTACAACTATATTTTTGCAAGCTATGGTTACCCGTGAAATATCCGCCATTTGTTGAAGCATGTCATTTGCAAAAAAATTAAAATGTCATCATAGACTCCACACTCGAAACTCGACATCCCTATAGTTTTATATAATTATAATAATTATTTTTTATGGATGAAAGATAAAAAGACCCCAATTGATATATATATATATATTACTGTTAAAGCTAAAATCCAAAATGTGGCGTGTGACAATTTTTTTTTTTTTTTGTTGGAAATGTGGCAATTTTATTTGAGTTGGAAATTTGGGCTTGAGTTGATGTTTCATTCAAAGGAAGATGGATATAAACTGAATTCATACGTGGGCTACAAGTATTGGGCTAGTGCCTAGTAGCTTTAGTTTTGTTGCAATGCTTATGGCTTATGGGGATTTGAAATTATTAAATCGATAGCTAGTAGAGGAGTCATCAACCACTGAAACTGATGAATTTGAAAAATCCAAAAAATAACAATTCAGAGCTTTATAAAAAGCATACAGTAGTAGAAGTCTCAGTGGGCACCACGCGTGGTTTGGGTAGTACGCTTTGGCCAAGTGGACTGAGGCAGAGAAAATGAGTCGTCATCTAGTTTTATGGTCTAGGAACTATGAATATAGTGCCCTTACGTGAAAGGACTTGATCTTATTACCAGAGTATGAGTTTGGAGTTTATGTATAGTCTTGAGAAGGTGTTAGGTACTCAAAACCGCCCGACCCGTGGATTGACTTCCATTTATTATGTCTTATGTCTTAATCTTATTAAAGACACACTCAACATTGCATCTTAAACACACACACACACACAAGCATACATCTAAGCATAGAACATGACATTTCATCCCAAAACCTAACATATATCTATCATGCTTTTCATACCATCACAAACCTTAGCATACATCTATCATGGTAATCATCTCATCCAAGGCAGCAAACAAATCAAGACAAAAACATGGGCATGGCAACAAGGTATCAATCATCAAATATATCCCAAACAACTAGACATGAAATCAAGCATTAAACAAACATATTCATCAACCAACATGCATGTTCATATGAATACATGACTTACCTTACTTACTTTACTGCATCACAGCACCCATGCATCAATGAATGGACATATGAATGCATGTTCATGGTATTAAAGCAAGAAATAAAGGAAAATCCTAATCTAGCATGTTAAAGGCAAACAAACAACTAAACAAAGGAACAGAGACTTAGAAAGCATAAAAATGAACAAAACATGGGCATATGACATGAAAGAAACAAAGAAGCAAAAGTAGAAAAACTCAAATTAGGGTTTCTGGGTACAAGTACGTGTGCACATACATAGGCCTGTGTATGTAGGCCAATTGTATGCATACGCATACTTTGAGCTTGCGAAACATGTGCATGCAGACATGCCTTGAAGAACCCTAACCTAGAAAGCAAGAACAGAAACTAAAAAACAACAAATCTAACAACCTAACATGCTTTAAAACAGAAAACAACTAAAACCTAAACTAAGCAAACACAAACAAAGAAAGGAAGCAAAACTAAAAAGAGATTAAAAAGCAAAAATGAAAGAAATACCTCACAACAAAATGCCCTTTGGCTTGATTTTGACCGCTCCTCAGTCAAATCTATTCACAACCAAACAAAAATGATTACTAAACTTCAAAACTTGAAGATTAAGACCAGAAAATGTCTCAATCAAAATAAAATTGACTTGGAGATGTTTTATGAACAACTCCCTCTTGATTCATTAGACTATTTCTAATGAATCTTAGGTTTTCCCTTAGAGCTTTCTGTGTGTGTTTGAAAATGTACCATATATGGCTTTATATAGTGAGAAAATAGAGGTTTGGAACGGCTCCCAAACGATGTAAGATTCGTTTCAAATCTCAACATTAATGCAGAAAAACTTATCTTTCATAGTTTCTAGAACTCTAACTGCGTGCGCAGGTCCGTTCATGTGTATGCATGCAGCAAACCTACGTACACAGGCCGAGGGTTTCCATGGCTTTTTATTTTCAAAAAATAGATTTATTTACTCATAAAAAGTTATATTTTCCATTTTGACATTTCTTAAGTTAATTTGTAATTTGATTGGGCCACAAACCAACCTTGAGCCTTAAAATTTTAGCATGATTGAGGAAAAGGGGTTCGACTTCTGAGTCGTAAAAGATACAAAATACGGTGTTTACTGTTCTTATCCCATAAGAATTTTTTTTTTTTTTAAAAAGGTTCTCTCTCTTTCTGAATTTTATGTTGTGTTTACAGTTTAGAGAAACTGCGAAAAAGATTACTATGTTAGTAACTTTCACCAGTTATGAGATGCCACTTTAATGTACAAATAAGCAATAGCTTTGCATTTTGTGCTATTATACTACTCATTATTAGGGTCGTTTAACGGATTTTTTTATTATATATATATATAAATATTTGTTAATGGATAATTTAAAAAAATATAATTTTTTTGAAAAATATATAAGGCGTTCAAAAAATTAATTTTTTTTAATTAAAAATATTTTATAAACCAATGCATATACGCAATAAAATAGCAAAGCCGCAAAAGCATAGAGTTCTTTTTAAAAAATACTTGGCTATCCTATTGGTTTTGGTTGGCGGTGTCAACTTCTTGGGCTTATAATTAAGTTTCTTTTTGGTCTTATGCCCTTTCAATCACACAAAGAGTTTTAGGAAGAGCCCGTTGAAAGATATTTTGTGCCATGTTTATGGGGATGCAAAACGTTGAAACTTGAAAGCCGCAACAATGACTCATCAACCATTTCGCTCTCTTTTATTTGGCGACATGCAAACAAAGTAGCTCACTCTTTATCTGGTGCTAGGTTGTCTTCAAACTTAACAGTTTGGATGGAAGAGGTTCTATCATATGTTTGAGTATCAGTTAAACAAGCCGATTTGGCTAATACTCATCAATGTAATTCTTGTCCTGTTTCTGAAAAAGTTATTAAAAAAAATTTTAAGAGCAATTACAACAGTCAATGTAAAATATAAAAAATGGTTAATTTTACACATTTTTCTTCCGGTCAATGTAAAATACAAAAAATTGTCAATTTTACACATTTTTGTTCAAAAATTATCCACATTAGAGGGTCTATTACATTGTACATAGGCAAAATTATTACACTAATTGTGTAAATATACACAATTACAATAGTTTTCTATTTTATTATTTAAATCAATTTTTTCTCTCTCCTCTTCCTTTTTCCCCGACTCTCTTCAATTCCCCCCCCCCCCCCAAAAAAAAAGAGGAAGAAGAAGAAGAAGAAATCAACTCAAATAAATTGAGAACACTATCACAAATCCAACTCAAAATCAACCCACACCAAACCTACTGTCGTCATTGCTGTTGAAGTTTAGGTGGAGTGCTCACTGTTGCCATAAGAGAGAAAGTGAAGATTCAGACCTTACTAACCTGAATTGGGTCTGTGATGGTTGGTTCAAGGGTCGGGTTTGACTTAGACCTATATAATAATGTCGAAAATGGACTTGGAGGTTTGTTTATGGAGTTTTTTGGTGTAAGAAACCCCAATTCTCAAACCTACATGGAATCCAAAATAAAATAAAAGAGATGAGAGAGAATGAGAGGATAGCAACTGCTGTTTGTGGTGGTGCCGCTAAGCTTCGCTACCACCAGTGGTGGTGAAGGCTTTAGAGCTCTTTCTTTGGACAAAGGTCAAGGCGAGTTCTGGATATGGAGGATTGCGAGAGACAGAGAGTTTTAGAGATTGAGAGAAGATGGTTGGGCCATGGAGAGAGAGAGAGAGAGAGAGAGAGTATATTGTTCATTAAATATAAAGAGAGAAAGTGCGTGTTTTAATGTGGGTATGTGAAATAATTAAAAAATATATATTATTTAAAGAAAATAGAGTGTATAATAGATAATCTGATGTTGGTGTTTTTGCAAATTACTTGTTCAAAATAGAAAATGTGGGTTCTTATATTAAAATAGACAAAATATTTTAAACAGACTGATGTGAATGCTCTAACATTTGAAAATTTTGATCTGCTCTAAAAGTATTAGTCTATTAGCTTTAATTATTAAGACTTATCATTAATGTATAAAAAGTATTTAGTGAAGTGAGAGAACCATGTTAGTAGTGTCCAATGGTCGTCCCACCCAATAAAAAAATGTTAAGTGTTTTAATTTTTTTTATAATGAAAATAAGTGTTTTAATTTAATGACTCTTAACCACACGAATAACATATTTTAAATAGACCAAAATATCATTCCATTGGATGGCATCCACCTATGTCGATGGAGGGCTAACTAAACCAAAATCTTCATTGGCATTTACTCCTTGATCTTGTTGCAACAGGCCACATCCTAGTTCAATCAAGTCTGGTCCATGACTGTCAAGGGACAAAGTAGGTTTGCCTACTTCAAAATCATGCTACCTAAATCAAAAGCCCACTTCTCTCCATAACCGTGGCTGCATTTTCCTTTTGTAGATGGCTTCGTGTGTACTCGATAGATCGCATCCTTAAGCTTCTCGATTCTCAAAGGTATATGGTGCATTTTAGTCTTTAGTGGCCATGTTTAGTCATTAAATTAACTTACTAGTTAGTCCTTTTTTATTTATTTATTAAGTGGGAGGACCATTAAACACAAAGGACAAGCTGAAGCGCTCTAACGAAGAAGAAGACACCCTTTCTTGTAGCACAAAGAAGTTCAAAGAGAGTCATCGCCTAACCAAGATGAATGAGAATGGAATGGGTAACAAAATCGGGAGTTACAAGGAAAAACTTGTGGGTGCGATCCCTGGAGCCTTCGCGTAAGCTTTTGGCTTTGATAGCTCAATGTAACAGGATCTGGAGTCTGATAATGAGAAGGAGCATATCCATGATGGTGGTGTTAGGGTATGTTTTTCCAAAGAAGATAAAGTCCACATGAGAGCATCATGGCAAAAAGCTCTTATCATTAAAACCTTTGGTAGGAGAATGGGGTTCTCCTTTCTTGTCGATAAGGTTTGAAGAATGTGGAATCCAAGTGGAGGTATGGAATGCATTGACCTGGGCTGTGATTACTTCCTAGTTAAGTTTGAATTAGCTGAAGATGTGGATACTATCCTTAAAGGTGGTCTTTGGTCCATTGGACAACATTTTCTTGCAATCTGACAGTGGGAGCCAGAGTTTAAAGCATCCTCTGCAACTCTCTCTTCGGTAGCAGTCTAGATTAGATTACCAGAGCTACCTATTAAGTTCTATGAGGCAAATGCACTCCTAAAATTTGGGAGAGCTATAAGTCCAGTTCTTCGAATTGACTCACACACGGCCAATGGCGAAAGGGGTCGCTTTGCTAGATTATGTGTTCAAGTTAATTTGGACAAACCTTTGATAAGGAAGATTTACGTTAGCATACTTGCACAGAGTGTGCTATATGAAGGGATTAATTCACTATGTTTCTTGTGTGGTAGGATTGGTCACAAGTTAGAATCATATCCATACATCATTAGAGAACACCCTAAGGAGCAAAACATGGAACAAAATGCTAGTCCTAAAAATCTCCAAAATGCTTAAGGGATGGATGGAATAAGAGAGGAGGGGAAGATGCAGGAAGAATATGGTGAAAGGATGTTGTCCACAGACGGAAAGCTAATAATAAGGCAAGGAATAAGCAACACATGCTGGAGATGAGCCAATTGGTGGAATCAAACCCAACACAAAGCTCCATAACTAAACCTAGAGCGACGGAACAGAGCAAGAAGGATGGTAAGAGGAAAACTCTGCACATGCAACCTGTTGTGTCACAGAGGGAGACCTACAAGATAGCTATGTCTAATCATAGCAAACCAACACTTGGTAAGGGTGCAAAGGGGACGGGTGTTCGTGCCAAAATCAACCAGAAAGATAAAAACTTAGTTGGGTTTCAACCAGTGGGTGTGGGCCCCAACAATACAAGTGGGCTATTTGTTTTTGGGTCAGACGCAGAGCCCTTAAAGCTGGATGGGGCTTGCTAGAGCCATTCCATTTCTTAAGCTCCTCAAGCCCAAATCCTAACCCTAATACAGTGGAGAAGGAGGAAGAATCTAATACTTCTACTAGTTGCCAAAATGGAAGGAAAGGAGAAGTGGGAGATCATTTACAAAGGGAAGGTAATTCTTGTGGAAGAACATGTTTCCATTGATGGAGATAAGCAAGAGATTGGGGTATCTACCATTGAAGGATGAGGTGTGGAGCATAACTCCGAATTCGTGGTGGAGGTTCTTGACAGACAGACCACTGGTGCCAACACCATCAATGATAAGATTAAGGCCATCAGCAACAGGATCAGACATGTTGAACTTGGGAAAATTTCTGTCAGAGGCAGAGGCAGAGTGGACAGAGCTGGTGATCACTGTGAGGAAGATATTGCAAGACAAATCGGTGGAATGCTCGATGATGGGAAATTTGCACAGGGTAAAAAATTATTCAATTTGTAGAGCTCGAGATTAGTGGGACAATACTAATCAAGGCAGTGTAGGATGTTTTGAGGATAATCAAACATTCGATGACTCTATTCTGAGGGAAATTGGAGTTGAGGAGGGAGATGATGGAAGAATGGAGGTTAAGGGACATTGAGGATTCATCCTCATTATCTTATTTTGATGCTGCCTCTAACCCTCATAAAGTCATGAATATATTGATTTGGTAGTGTAGGATTGCAATGAAACCCCCATTCAGAAAGACAGTAATGGATTTGGTGGAATGGCATTCTCCGATACTTATGGTGATCACGAAAACAAGATTGAGTGGTGCAAGGGCTGATGAGATTATTGAAACTCTACCCTTTGATGGAGCTACTGTGTCAAACACAATCGGATTTGCAGGAGGGATTTGGTTGCTCTGGCGATTAGATTTAGTCCAAGTGGATGTCCTGACTACTATAGAGCAGGAAATTCATGCATTAATCTGGGTAAGATCTCAAACTCTTAAGTGGTTAGTTAGTGCAATATATGCTAGTCCTAGATTTGCGGAAAGATGCATATTATGGAATAATCTTAGGATGTTAGCAAACATGCATGACTTGCCTTGAGCTCTCATGGGGGATTTCAATGAAGTTCTTTTAGAGGAGAAAAAGTTTGGGGGGAATTCGATATGTCAAAGAAGGGTGAGAGCCATTAAAGAATGTATGGATGATTGTCATATGCTAGATCTAGGATTCTCACGTCCAAAGTTTACTTGGTTAAACAAGAGGGACATTAGGGACTTAATACAGTGCAGACTAGACAGATGTTGGGTCAACTTGGGTTGGAAAGCCTTTTACTTAGAAGCCAATGTTACACACTTGGCTAGAGTCAATTCAGACCATTGCCCCCTTTTATTAAACCTGAACCCCCTTTTGGGCACTACTTTTGATAGGCCCTTCAGGTTCCAGACCATTTAGTTAAGCCATAATGAATTCCTTGCTATTGTGAGAGATGCTTGGTCAGGTCATGAGGAGAATTTAGTTGGGGCAATCTCAAACTTCTCTACCAAAGCTCAAAGATGGAACAAAGAAGTTTTTGGGAATGTCTTCATAAGGAAAAAACAAATCATGGCAAGATTGTGAGGAACTCAAAGAGCTCTAGTTGTCTGTCCCAATAATTTTTTGCTTAGTCTACAAGATTAGTTGACTGAGGAGTACAATCTAATACTCTAACTGGAGGAAGAGTTATGGGTAATGAAATCCAGAACAAATTGGATTATTTTGGGGAAGAGAAATACTTCTTATTTTCATATTTTAGCCCTCAATCGAAGAAGTAAGAACAGGATTACCTGTGTACAGAACAATGATGATTTTTGGTGTCACAATATTGAGGAAGTGAAGGAAATTTTCAATTCAACTTTTAAGAAGCTTTATAAGACTGAACAATGTTTCTGTCCTATTGCCCCACAATGGAGTTCTAATTGGTATGCTAAACTTAGTCAAGAAGAGGCAAGAAGCATGGCTCACATTCCTTCAGATGGTGAAATTTGGAATGCCCTCAAATCAATGAAGCCATACAAAGCCCCAGGCATTGATGGGCTTCATGTTGGATTTTTTCAAAGATTTTGGCTAGTGGTTGGTGAATCGGTGAAGAGGGAGATCAAAGAGGTGTTTATAAGACATAAAATCCCTGAATACCTCAACCAAACCTTGATTGCTCTCATTCCCAAGCAACCTGGCCCTGAACTGTCAGTCAGTATAGACCTATAAGTCTATGTAACATGGTCTAAAAGATCATTTCAAAGATTACTGTTTTGAGGCTTCGTCTCCTCCTTCCATCTCTGATCTCCCCAACGCAAACAGCATTCCTTGAAGGGAGAATGGACACTAATAATGTCATAATTGCCCAAGAGTTAATCTATTCTCTTAGGAAGAGGAAGGGGAAGATCGGGTATATGGTAGTGAAAATTGATCTCAAGAAGGCCTATAATTGTCTAGAATGGAGTTTCATCAAAATGGTCATTAAGCATTTTGGTTTCCCTCAGAATATAATAATGTTGATCATGAGTTGTGTGTCTACAACAACCACAGCCTTGTTGTTCCATGGAAGTAAATTGGACTCTTTTCAACCCTCGAGAGGAATTAGACAGGGTGACCCCATTTCACCCTATTTATTCCTGTTGTGTATGGAATTTTTAGGAGTCCAAATCACTAGCATGTGTGAGGAAAGAAGGTGGGATAAGATTAGGGCTTCTAGAAGTGGGCCGAGCTTCTCTCATGTATTTTTTGCTAATAATTTGATGCTATTTGCCAGGGCAAACTACAAGAATTGTGAAGCTATTATTGAAGTGCTTGACAATTTCTGCAATCTTGCTGGGCAGAGAGTTAACTTGAATAAGTCTAGACTCTTTTCTCTCCCATTGTCACAAGAAGAAGGAAGAGAGGCATATGTAGGAGATTAGGAATGAGTGCAACCAACAACCTAGGTAAATACCTAGGTTTCCTTGTCATTCATCAAGGCAGAGTAGGTAAAGCCTATAGCTTTGTGGTGAACAAGATCCAAAGCAAACTTACTGGTTGGAAAACAAAACTTCTTTCGAAAGCTGGAAAACTGGTGCTGGCTAAAACTTCTACGGCTCCTGTGGCAGAATACTACATGTAGTGCCAGTCTCTCCCTGTCAAAGTTTTTGAACAAGTGGATAAGATTATAAGAGAGTTTGCATGGGGTTCAACAGAAGAGAAGAGAAGGTTGCATATGGTTATATGGAGTACAGTGACTTTGCCTAAAGAATTTGGTGGGCTAGGTTTGCACAGCATGAAGGACAGAAACCTTGCCATACTAGCTAAGCTTTGTTGGAGGCTAGCTAGTGAGTAGGAGGCCTCTTGGGCTAAAATGTTAGTGGCTAAGTACCTTTCCCACAGTAAAGTGACAAAGGAAGGAAAAAAGCTACCCTGCTCTAGTGTATGGACTGCTTGTAAGAAGGGAGGTCCAATTTATGTCAAGGGGTTGAAATGGTCTGTAAAGAATGGGGAGACAATTAAGGTCTGGAATGATTTTTGGCTACCCTTGGGCACATTACGTAATCTCATCGAAGGACGATTGAACTGTGAAGAGGAGCATATAACTGTTAAACAATGCTTTGACTCCAATCATGAATGGAAAGCACAAAGCCTGTCATTTAAGATACCAAATCACATACTCAATGCCATTAAAGCAACTTTGTTGTCTTACAACCGAGAGGTAGAAGATTCACTTCAATGGGCATATTCCAAGAATAGGTTCTTCTCTCTAAAATCAGCATATTTATTGGCAAGGGGTTTAAACCCTTTGAACCTTGACACTGTGTCAGTAGTGTGGGTGTGGAAATTTGAAACATACCCCAAGATACAATTTTTTCTATGGCTATGTCTGCATAATAGTTTGCTTACCAGGGAAGTTCTAGGTTCAAGGGGTTTAAATCTTGACCCCATTTGTAGTTTATGCCACTAGAGCAATGAATCCATTGATCACCTCCTAAAGGGCTATGTAATGGCCCAAGAATTCTGGCAGGAGCTACAGTACCCGCTTTGCATAAAGGAGACCTTCAAACTACCTCTTGGAGAATGGCTCAAGATTAACTGCAAGAAAGACATCAAATCCAAGTGCATGGGCATCCCCTGGAAGGTTTTATTTCCTATGGGGGTGTGGCAAATATGGCTGCACAGGAAGAACTTTATTTTCAGGACAGACAAGGTGGATCGGCTGAACTTTAAGAGATGCATTAAAGAAAGTATAGAATCTTTCTTTATTGGCATGAACGCCAAGTTGCCTAAAGCCAAAACTGTTGTTGTAATGGGATGGGAGTAGCCACCAGAGGGTTGGGCAAAGTGTAACTCAGAAGGATCAACTCTTGGGAATCCTAGAAGGGCAGGGGGAGGAGGTGTGATCGAGAATCATGAAGGGGAGTGGATGAAAGGCTATGCCAAGCCTCTTGGCTGCACCAACAGTTGCATGGCAGAACTGTGGGCCTTAAGAGATGGCCTGATCTTGGCCAAAGAGATGGGACTGAATAATCTCATTATTGAACTTGATGCCTTAAGCGTAGTATTGCTCATGAACAATAATACTGCTAATCTATTAATGGAACCATTGTTGACTGATTGTAGGAACCTGGTGAGAGCGATACCCAACAAGTAGATAATTCATGCCTATCGGGAGGCCAACCAATGCGCTGATATGTTGGCCAAATTGGGTGCAAGTAGTTTATCCTCTTTTGTTGTATTTTTTAATCCATCGCCTGTGGTGGAAAGTATTATAACTTCTAATAAAGCTAACTTGCTATGTAATAGATTGGTTATTTCTTAGCTTAATGTAATTTCCGGGTTGACCAAAAAAAAAGACAACATTATTCTCTACATACACTAAAAAAATTTCTCATTAATGTAAGAGTGTGTTTGGATTGGGCGTTTTCTGCCCAATCCTGCGTTTGCGTTTTTCAGTTTTTTTTTTTTTTTTTTTTTTTTTTTTTTTTTTCATGCGTTTTGGGTGTTGCGGTTACTGTTCATGCACTGTTCAATGAACAATAGCCGCAAACTTTGACTTTTCAAATTTTTTTGGACCAATCACAGCACATCGTGTACTGTTCACGGACCCACAAATTTCACTTTTCAGCAACTTTTTCATTAAAAATGGGTCCTACGATACTATTCACACATTTAAAAATTATTTTGCTACAGTGTTTTTCAGTTTTCAGTTTCAGTTTTCAGTTTTCAGCTGTATCCAAACGGACCCTAAGATGAAGTTTTAATCCAAAACATAGACTCACAACTACCTCAAAAAAAAAGAAAAAGAAAAAAAAAAAGATCGACTCACAAAGGCATCTTTCTCATGACATGTAAAAACCACATGCGTGAGATACATATTATGAGATAAATGTCTTGTAGAATAATTTTTCACAATCATACAGAAGTCCTCTGTCCCAACATTTGTAATAAAAAATAAATTTAAAAAAAAAAAAAACCTTTTTCTTGCCACCATTATTAATCGAAAATTTTAAATTATCCAAATTCTGGCTGCTTGGCGAAGAAGAATAGAAGAAGCACCAGCTGATCACAGTTGACATAAAGAGAAAATAAGTAATAACTTCCCTCCCACGCATCAAAAATTACCAAGCAACAAAAAAAGTCAAGGCTGAAGACCAAGAAAAGAAGTTCAGAACAGAGAGAGAGAGAATGGAGAGCGGATTGGTGAGACTGTGCATTGAAGCGGCGTGCGAGAACCGAGAGAGCGTGGAGAAATGGCGGAGACAGAGGCGGAGTTTAGAGCGATTGCCTTCTCACCTCGCCGACGCTCTTCTCCGCCGCCTCATCCACCGTCATCTCCTCTTTCCTTCATTACTCGAGTACCTCTTCCTCTTCTTTTCTTCTTTCCAAATTCTGAGTAATTTGAGTTATCACTGAATGAAATCGATGATAAACACTCAAATTTTACCTTCATGTGTGCGATTATTCGAATCTGGACTCAGTTAGGGAGGAGATAATTTAGGATTTTTTACTGTATCATTAATCATTTTCTTTTCCTAGATTTTCTTGGCAACCAAACAGATCATTACGTTAGTGTTTGATTTTCATGCATCAGAGACTAGCGTGGTTGTTACTTGCTATATGTGTCTCATTTGTTAATCTGAAATTATTGTAGCTGAATTGATTTGTAATTTGCTTAGAATTAGGGTTTAGAATTTTTGGAAAATGAATCTATCAAAGTGAAGCCAGAAGATCATATAAATTTTTCTATAGCTTGTATTCGTGAATCGGAGGCAAAGAAAGAAAATGCAGATTGAGATTTTGGCTTTTTTTTTTTTTTTTTTTTTTTTTGGTTAGTTTCGGCCTTTTCGTATAACTCAACTCTCAAGTAGTTAAGCAAATCTTGGTTAAGATCATCATTCTGTTCATCACAACAAATTAGGAAACATAGGTTCTTATACAATATCGAATTTGTTTTCCTTTTGTCTTGTAAGATTGTAGTGTTTATCTTATTAAATTTGGTTACTGTAAGTTATTTATTTATTTATTTATTTATTTTATTTTTTAATACGTGCGAGATTGGTCTTTGCTAAACTAGATTTGGTTGGGATTGTAGAGTTTTCAAACATAGTGTGGAGAAGATTGATCTCAGAGGTGAGAACTCTGTGGATGCCGAATGGATGGCATATTTAGGAGCGTTTCGTTACTTGCGTTCCTTGAATGTTGCGGATTGCCATAAAGTTACTAGTTCAGCTCTTTGGCCTATTACAGGTATAGTTAACAAAAAATTATCATATATATGCAAGGAAGGGGTTTTTTGGGTCATATATGTGTATGTAATGTTTCCTACTAATCACCTTCCCCAAACCCTGCAAAAATGGGAGCTTTGTGCACTGGGTATGACCTTTGTAAGGTGCTAAGACATATTTGCCTTTAATTCTCCTAGATAGAAACTTGATTTATATGTTATTGTTTTCTAAATCCATGGTTTGACTTAATGACTGGGAATGCAAAGGATTCTTACATTTGGCCAACGTTTATGCTGTGTCTAGGGATGACTGGTTTAAAGGAGTTGGACCTTTCTAGATGCATGAAGGTTACTGATGCTGGCATTAGGCATATTATATCCATTTCAACGTTGGAAAAGTTGTACGTATCAGAAACAGGTCTCACCACAAATGGAGTAACACTTATCTCTTCACTTAAAAACTTGTCTCTCTTGGACTTGGGTGGTTTACCAGTGACTGATCAGGCACTGAGTTCACTTCAGGTACTTCATTTCGCTTTAATTTAATTGTTCAGATTTTTTATATTTAAAATTACATGGTATATAATTGTTTTCTCGTGTCTTTTTGTCCTTCTGGACCATGACTTATCCATGACCTTTGTTTGACATTCCATGCTTTTGTTTAACTTAAACCCAATATGCACATCAAACATCCTCAATATAAATGGATGTTTATTAGCTGAGTAGACAATAGTTTTCTGCTACAAAGAGCTAATGTGACATGATAAATGCATTCTAGAAATCAAGATGGTGTTCTGATTTTTGTGCATCAATACTAGAGGGATCTCTTGAACATAGTTATTTGATCATTTGATTTCTTTGTCATAAGTATTTGCTTGTCCTCATTTAGGCAGGCCTAAAAGTAAATCAGTAATGTTTATGCACATTTTATTGGGTCTAATGTGTGGGATATTGGAGCTAGTTCAAATGTGTATTTTTTGCCGAATTGGCCTTTGAATTTCTGGAATTTCAGAATAATTTCTCACTTGCAATCAGTATTTTCATATTTAGAAAATCTGTATTGATTATATCTCTTGTTTTTTTAGGTACTTACAGAACTACAGTACCTTGACATTTGGGGAAGTGAAGTATCGAACAAAGGTGCTGCTGTTCTCCAAAAGTTCTCTAAGCTGAGTTTCCTTAATCTAACTTGGACAAATGTCACAAAGTTGCCAAATTTGCCATCTCTCAAATGCCTACACATGAGTAACTGTACCATTAGCTCTTTACTTGAAGGGGATGGGGGTAAACCTCCATTAAAAAAGCTTATTTTCTCTGGAGCTAAATTTGAAAATGAGGCTGAGGCCTTAATGCATATTGAAACGAGTTTTCTGTCCTTTTTGGATGCATCCAACTCTTCTCTTCAAAGATTCTGCTTCCTACCTAATATGGAAGCACTGAAACATTTGGATCTCAGCTCGAGCATTATGGGAGATGATTTAGTCAAACATGTTGCATGTATAGGAGCAAATTTGAGAAATCTAAATCTCAGCAAGACAAGAGTCAGCTCTGCTGGAGTTGGGATTTTAGCTGGACATCTTCCCAATCTTGAAATTCTGTCACTATCTTACACACCAATTGATGATGTTGCTGTCTCATATATCAGCATGATGCCTTTGTTGAGGGTTGTTGACTTAAGCAATACCAATGTTAAAGGTACAAATTATTCCGTACACTTGTTTTAAATAAAAAAAAAAGGTGCATACCACAGCAGTGTGTTGTGGGCTTGTCTTGTATTGGCTTGGATTGTCCATATGCCATTGTTTCTGTGCCAGTTCCTCGATGAATAGACAATTTTTATGATTTCAAAGATAACAACAAAGAAAAAAAGAAAACATAATAATACACTTCGTCAGCATGCGCACTAGCTCCCCCGTAATCCGCTTGTTGCAATTCTCAAACTACCTCATTTTTTGGATGATCAATGAGTTAAAGGATTTCTTTTATTGGCTGGGTGACTAATAGGTGTTACCAATTAAACTCTAAATATATGTCGATTATGTGGAATTTAACAAACCATATATTCGTTACTTTCTTCTTCTTTTTTTCCTGATAATGTAACGTTAAGTTCTTTCACTTGTACTTTGTATACCTGAATTGATATTTGTTTTTGTTTGTTATACTGTGAAACTTCTTTCTGGAGAGGATGGGTTTTGGGGAGAAGTGGGGGAGATGGATGAAGATGTGTATTTCTACTGCCCGTTTTTCAGTGCTTGTTAATGGGTCTCCAGTTGGTTTCTTTGGTAGTTCTCGTGGTTTTCGCCAAGGGGATCCTTTATCTCCACTCCTATTCTTATTGGTAATGGAGGTGTTGAGTAGATTGTTGAAAAGGACAGAAGATGGAGGCTTTCTCAGTGGTTTCCAAGCAAGTCCCAATGCAAGTGGTGGTTTGCAAATCTCTCACCTTTTGTTTGCTGATGATATTATTCTCTTTTGTGATGCATCCGAGGAACAATTATTACATATTCGTATGGTTCTAATTTTCTTTGAAGTTATCACAGGACTGAAAGTAAATGTTGGTAAGAGTGAGATTGTGCCGATTGGTGAGGTTGGGAATTTGGATGCCTTAGCTCGAATTTTATGTTGTAAGATAGGCTGTTTACCCATGTCTTATTTGGGTATGCTTTTGGGGGCACATTATAAGGATTCCTCTATATGGAACCCTATCATTGAACGGATGGAAAAAACGCTTGCAGGTTGGAAGCAGTTATATTTGTCAAAAGGGGGTAGACTTACTTTATTAAAGAGTACCCTATCAAGTCTTCCTACGTATTATTTATCTTTGTTCACTATTCCACAACATGTGGTAGACAGATTAGAGAGGATTCAGAGGAATTTCCTTTGGGGGAGTTCTAATGATGTTTTTAAATTCTCACTTGTTGCTTGGGAGAAAGTTGTGTGGCCCGTGGAGGTAGGTGGCTTGGGGATCTGGAAGATTAGGCTATTTAACCAAGCTTTGCTTGGGAAGTGGCTATGGCGATTTGGGAATGAGGTCACACATTTATGGAGGCAAGTTATAGCTTCCAAATATGGGGAGGCCAGTGGGGGATGGTGTACTAGAGTTGTTAGAGGGACGCATGGATGTGGTATGTGGAAGAACATTAGGAAGGGGGTTGAGAGCTTTTTTGGTCATGTGTTGTATGCAGCAGGTGAGGGTTTTCATATCAGATTTTGGTATGACCCTTGGAGTAGCTCTACTGCCCTGAAGGATTTATATCCGGCTATGTTTGCTATTGCTATGGATAAGTCAGCTATGATTTCTGATATGGTTGACTATGCACCAGATGGGGGTGGTAGAAGCTGGAACTTACGTTTCCGTCGTGCTTTTCAAGATTGGGAGACAGGGATCTTTTATGATTTTTTAGGGCATATCTCATCCAAGCTACCTAGAGGGGGTGATGACACCATGATATGGCAATTGAACCGTAGTGGTGTTTTTGATGTGCGCTCTTTCTATTTCTCATTGCTAGCAGCCCCGTCGGTGTCTTTTCCTTGGAAGAGCATTTGGTGTGTTAAGGTCCCTAAAAGGGTGGCTTTCTTTTTATGGACAGCTGCTAGGGGTGGGATTCTTACTATAGACAATCTTGTTAAGAAGGATTTACCTCTTGTTAATTGGTGCTGCCTTTGTCGATGTGAAGAGGAAACTGTGGATCACTTATTGATCCATTGTAAGTATGCTCATATCTTGTGGAGTGAAGTCCTTCGTTTGTTTGGGGTTCAGTGGGTGATGCCCAAGAACGTTGTTTCTCTTCTCTCTGCATGGTGGAATTGGTTGGGGAGTCACACTTCAAATGTGTGGAATATGGTTCCAGCGTGTCTTATGTGGTTAATTTGGAAGGAACGCAATGCCCGGACTTTTGAGGATACTGAGAGACTTGTAGATTGTGTGATGTCTTTGCTGCTTAGGACTTTGTTTGAGTGGTCCCGTATTTGGGGGTTTACGCATTGTCATTCTTTGTTTAATTTTCTTAATTCTGTTAGCCTTTCTTTTTGATTGGTTTGTATTTTTTTCAGTGCAGTGAGTTTACTATTGTAAATCCATTGTACTTCTATTATCAATAAATTTGTTATTACCTATCAAAAAAAAAAAAAGTGAAACTTCTTTCTGGATTTTCAGGTTTCATTCACCTGGAAGGTGCTGAGCCAGACTTTTTTCTCTCACTGAAAGCACTTGAAAGTCTCAATCATTTGGAAAGGTTGAATTTGGAGCAGACTCATGTCAGGGATGCAGCTCTTAAACCTTTATCAAGCTTCCAAGAGTTGAGAGACTTGTCTCTTGGAAGTGCTTCCCTTACAGATGTCTCCCTGAACTACCTGTCATCTCTCCCAAAGCTGACAAACCTTAGCATTCATGATGCTGTGTTGTCAAACAATGGGCTCTATTTATTCAATCCCTCAGCGACTCTAAAAAAGATGGATCTGTACGGTTGTTGGCTCTTGACTGAGGATGCTATTTTGTCATTCTGTAAAAAATATCCTCAAACTGAAGTAAGGCATGAACTTGTACATAATTTGCCATCAAACCCAAATGGCTCTACGAGTCCATCTCCATCACAATTAACTTCAAGGACCTTGCTGGTGAACCAGAAGCAGGGGAATATAAGCATATCTCCAAGTTTTGTAGGTACGAATTTTTATTCATTAATTTTTCAGCTGCAGCTTCTTATAACCCTCCCTAATTTCATTTTCAATTGTTTTGAAATAGATCAAAGGTTGAAGTATGACAGAGAGGAGCTACTAGCACTGCGATATTCTTCTTTGTCTCTTGCAATTCCTCTTGATAGAGGCAGTACAACTTCCCAGTTGCTAATGAATCAAAGCTCTTCCATGTCGTAATTTACTGATATTATTTCCATAATCATAGCTGTTGCTCTCCTCCATCTGTTACCATGGAAAATGAAATTGAAGTGGATAACAGTAATGGCTCTAACAAAGCCTCTTCCTTCAAATTTATTCCTATCTATGTGATCGGGGAACCTGGAGCTAAAAATGTCCTTTGTGTCTGATCAAAAGGTCCAGACCTGGGAGAGCTAGAACTTAATTGAAATAGTCTTTACCATTGATTGGAGAAGTTCAACATGTTGGTGTCGTCCCTATGGTTTAACAAGAATAAATGGAAGATTGGTAAGCAAAAAAAATACTGCTTGTGAAAGTAGCTGAAGCAGCTCTGAACCTTCTCTAAGAATACCAAGAGGTTCAACACAACAGTGATCCCAAAGTGCTCACTCTGAGAACATTGGCAAGCTCTCCAAGCTGGTACCTACAATAAATTTTGATGGTTCCATTTTCAACAACATAACTACATCTAGGCAAATCATCTGAAGTGAGAGCGATGAAAGGTCATGGCATTAGCAAGCAAGAAAGACAATCCAGTTCAGAATTCAAAGATAGTGGAAACAATGGCAGCCCTTTAAGCAGTTCTATTCGCACAAGAAGTTGGCTTCGAAGACAGTGTTGGAAGGAGATTCTCATATGATCATTTGAGCACTGCAAGAGGAGGCTCCATACACTTCACCACAGAGCCATTTGATAGGGCTTACAAAACAAAGGCTTTTCCGGAGCTAGGTGCTATGAGCTATGAGTTATCCCATGTGAAACGTGATGCGAATATGGCTGCCCATCATCTGGCTCGGCATGCATGCAATGTATATGAGCCGAGTGTCTGGCTGGAGGAAGCTGCAAGCTTCCTCTCAGCAAGCCTCCAAAATGATGTATTTGAATTCTAATGCATGAAAGTTTCGCTTAAAAAAAAATCATTATTTATACGAGTACGTTTCTATCAATTCCTACAATCCTCGGAGCATTGCTAATAGTATAGGTAAATTTGCACCTAAATTTTGGCTGTTTCGATATTAAGGGTCCATTTGGATAGAGGGGTTGAAAAGTAGGAAGATAGAAAATAGAAAGATGATAGAAAAGTTGGAAGATAGAAAAATTTTTAACTTTCCCTCATGTTGTAAAGTTTGAGAGTAGAAAAGTGGAAATATAAAAAATGTAATTTGTATAAATTTACTTTCATGCCTCTAATAGATAAAAACTGTAGGGACATAATTATTCAGCGACCCAAGAATGACACTGGGCTTGTATGTAAAAGGCCTGAACAATATAATTCATAGAGAGTGGGCTAAAAAGGCTGGACCTTGGTCGTTGAACGGCGATTTAGTCATGATTTTCATGGAAACTCATACGAAGGTAGGTTGGGCCAAGATAGCTAGGCTTTACATCGGTGTAGCTCGGAGGGTTTGAGTCCTCGGACTAAGTCCGAGGAGCATCACATTCTTCCCATTCTTCTTTTTGTAGGATCTTTTTTCCTCCTCCTTTTCCCCTAGCTCTCTTCCTCTTTTATACCAGTGTTTACTTCCCCTTTTTCGTTTTCGTGTCAACTTTGCCTTTTTGGGATATTGACTCGTCCTATCAATCCATACGTCAGAATGGTTGGGAAAAGTTGAATAGCATGGTCTGGAGTATGGGCTTGTCAGACGCAGGGCTCCACATTGCGGTGTTGGTAGCTTTCTCCCTTGTCCTGCTCTTGTACTGAGTTTGTCCTTTTCTTCAGGCGTTTTGTGAGGTGTTGAGCGTGAGATCGTCCTCGGCCACATTCTTGAGCCTTTGAGGGGCTTTCATCATACGTCCTCGGCAGTAAAGTTCCTCAGTCTGGGCTTTGGGCCCTGAATACAAAGTGGGCCGGGACCTCAGATTTCGGGCCCCACAAAAACAAAAGTAACAAATTAGAATATATATATATATATATATATATATACAAGTGGGAAGATAGAAAATTTTTTAATTTTTCATTGTGTTATTTAGTTTGAGAGTAGAAAAGTGGAGATATAAAAAATGTAATTGGTATAAATTTACTTTTATGCCCCTAATAAATAAATAAAAAGTAAAAAAATTAGAATATATATATATAGAAACACATGGATGAATAAAAAGAAAAAAAAAAAGAACCAAATGAAAAGTATAGAAAATGACCAAAAAAATAAATAAATAAAGAAGGAAATTGTAAAATCCATTTTTTTGTCGCTTTCTATTGGCGGCTCAATGTTGGTGACTCTGGTAAGCTAGATGAAGGACTCGGTGAAGTTGGTTGCTAGCTAGAGTTTGAAGAGCTTAAGTACACAAGGAGATGGTAATAAAGTTGCTTACAGTTTAGCTAGGCTAGCTCTGATATTACCAAATTGTACTGTGTGGATGAAGGATGTTCTATTTCGCACTTTACCTTTTGTTCAGGCTGATTTGGTCGCTATTTAGTTTATTTCAATAAAAGTCTTTTTTCTCATGAAAAAGAAAAAGAAAAAAGTACACAAGGAGATATAGGTTTGGAGGGTTTATAGTCATCCATATACTACAACTATTCATGCTAGTGTAGTTTTCTGACGGGTGGTTAGAGGAGGTTTTTTCGCTGGGGTGATCAAGTTTTCCTTTTCAAAAACATGTTTTGGTGTTTTCGTGTGGTTTGATTTAGTTTCGCATTTACATATTGCTCTCTACATGCTTAAGATTGTTCTTAATCTTGCTTGCAATATGAAACTTGTCTAAACACTTATATTGGACTAAGTTGTTAGTTTAATACTAAAAGTGATTAAGCTGTAAAACTTTGATTAAACGGTCTAACTATTGTGCTATGGTGTTTTTAGCAGATTTCAGAAATTATAAATAATAAAAAAAAGGAAAAGGACAAAAAACTAAAGAAGAAAATTAAAAAAAAAAAAAGAAAAGAAAAGAAAAAGGAAACAGTTGACACAACAAAAAATGACAAAACGGAAAAGGAAAAAAAAAAAAAAAAAAAAAAAAAAAAAAAAAAAAGGTAGAAAACCCAACACATTGTACTGTTGTTTCACCAATTTTTTTTTTCCTCTCCTTCCAACTAGGGGTGTGCTATGTGCATGGATTAAGTTGGATCAAGTTGAGGAGTTTTTTCAACCCAACCCAACCCACTATAATGAGTTAAAAAAAATCCAACTCAACCCAACCCATCACCAAGGACGGAGCCAAGACTTAGAGTTTAGAGGGTAGCTTTGTTACTGGCTGCGTGTAGCAGCTTTGAACTCCAGCTTTGCTGCTTAACCGTTAAGTGGTTTTGATTTATTTATTTATTTTTGTGTGTTTTTGATGTGTGTGTTGCTTCTAAGTAATGACAAAATTATTTCATTTTAAATTTTTTAAAGGGTCAAGTAGTTTGTTTTTGGTAAAATTGTTTAATTAAATGTAATTGTTTTTAGCTTTACTAATGGTAAGTTTTTTGTTGGGCTAATTTTTTTGGACTTGTATATTTTGTTTTAGATTTTAGATCTATAATTTTTTTTTTTTTTTTAAATCTGCAAACTTTTTTTTACAAATTGCTGATGTAATAAGTGGTTATTGGTAAGTTAAAAATTGATGTAAGGGGTGGGCCTAGATGCTAACCAATAAATGATGTAGAAAATTTTGTGCTCATAGCATTACTTGTAAAAGAATTAATGATAATATTAAGGGGGAAAAGTGTAATTTTATAGAAAAAAAAATTGCTATAATTAGTTCTTATGTAATACTAATATTATAAAAATAAAAAAAATGGGGGGGGGGGGGTGGGGGAAATTGCCCCTCAAGGTCCAACTATGCCTCTGTCCTTACCTATCATAGGGGTCCAACCCAATCCAACTCAACTCACATGAATCGAGTTGGACCATGAATTGGATAATTTTTTTTTTTAATTATTATTATTATACAATTGAACATTAAAATAACACCGCCACAAATAAGAGCAAATTCATAATAAAATAATCATGAGCATAACACCAAACAAATACAAACTATATGAGGAAAACTTAGGTTTTGAGTTTTATTTGGGAAAATGGGCAAAAAACTAAATAAAAAAATTATATAATATATTTTTTAAAATTTAAATATATATTAAATATAGGTGAGTCAAGTCGGATTAGGCAAATTTATGAATCTTGTGACTCAAACCTAACCTGATCCACTATTAAAAAAAAATTTCATAATCCAACCCACCAATCCTTAAAAACTGACCCAACTAGATTGGTTAAGTTGAATCGAGTCTGTTTTAGCAAATTAGCTGCGCACCCCTTACTTCCAACCAAACACCCACTAAAAACATTTTCTCTCCACTTTTTTCTCCTTTTTTTTTTTTTTTTCCTATCCTCCCTATTCTACCTCCAACTAAAAGAACCCTAAAGCTAACTACCTTTTCAAATACACTATCAACAGCTTTCTTGTTCTTTTTAACTAGTAAGTTTAAAACATTATTATTACTTTTGTTCGGTTTTATTTCTTTTTCAACGGCTAGATCAAAGAATTTTTTTTTTCTTAATTCTCTCTCCTCTACCCCTTTATCTTGTTCCCATATTCCTAAGTTGAGGGTCAAAGGCATTGCTTCCCAATACTCTTCTGCAAGAGAAATTGTCTTCATGCTTGCCTCCCTTGGCATTCTGGACTAAAGAGTCCCTCGCGATTGGAGCTGTAACAATAGGAGCCATGATTGGCCATTACAAATCACTTGGGTGGGGTCGATTAGGGTGCTATGACATGCTTGCCTCCCTCGGTGTTCTGGTGCCACGACAGCACGCACCTTACAATGGGAGCCATAACAATACGAGCTTTGATTGGGTACTCTGAATCAGTTTGGGGGTCGATTAGGGTGCTACGATGACTTGCAACATTAGGAATTGGTGTTTTGTGACGAGTTCCTGGTTGATCTACGATCTACAACTAGGTTTGTGTGGAGTGGGTGGTGATTGATTTAGTAGTGGAGGAGCTTCTTGATTTGGGGATATGGTTCATGTCATGGTTTGATTCATGAGGGTTTGGATGGTTCAAGGGTGACAACATGGCCAAGTATTACATATTGATACTGTGACAATTGGAGAAAGAAAATATAAATAGAATAAGGTGGTGGAAACTGAAAATGCAGATGAGATAGATACATCATACAGTGACTCCAGTATGGGTGGTGGTTGTAGCTTTCAGCTTATCTGTGGGATGATATTGGTGAAAGACACCATGTTTTGAAGAAAACTATTTTGGCTATCTTGTTGAAGATGCCCAAACCCTAATGAGGTGCAGGATGAGGTAAGGAGAAGGGGTTAAGAACAAATTAGTCAAGAACTTTATTGTCCTTTATGAAAACATTAGCTTCATATACAAGAGTATGTTTATATCAATTCCAAGAGTCCCCCCTAAAGGAACTGCTCTTCATTAGATATATTTTACTTTTAATTTTATCAGATGGTATATGGATACCCATATATACAGTCACAAGAATAAAAAGACTAAAGCAAAATGCAACGTGTTCGCTAAATGGGAGAAAATTCTAGCTCCAGAAGTGAATTCTTCACACACGGGAATTGTTTGCACTCTTGTACATGTTGTCAATCACATTCTGCGCAACAAAGACAATGAGTCATTAGTTTCATCGCCAAGGATCTTTTTCGATCTCATTGGGAAAAAAAATAAAATCTTCTTAAATGTGAATTGGCATATAGAAATCAATTGAATAAGTGATGCATGAACTAAACAAGTTGATGGATGAATCAAAACAAAACTTTTTATACCACCAAGCCTTCGTATATTAGCAAGCATAGTCTCAAAAGGCCCACAACCATGTAGGAAAAAAAAAGCAGCAGAAATTCTAATATTTGGTTTCTAGATGCATTATACTAAACTTTACAAACTGCATCTAGGATTAGGATATAGAGCACTGCCTCCGACCATGACATTCTGACATAACTTACATATGCTCCAAAAAACATAGATATTTCTTTTACTGTGAGTAAATCAGATCGTCCAGTTTTGCAAGTGTAAAAATCAGTCCTAAACTTAAATGGGAAGTTCACACAAACATGTAATGTGAGAGAGAGAGGAGTGACCTTGTAATATTTAAGCATCTGGGGCCTCTTTATTTTATATGTTGGTGTGATAAGGTCACGTTCTATGTCAAATGGCTCGGGTTCAAGGTGAACAGCTTTTATAATCTCAAATCCCTTCAACTGCAAACAACAAAAGTTAAGATTTACAAAGTGCTTAGTCATTTTAAGTCAGAAATTTATTCTTTAGTCAGTAAAGTGACAACAAAACACAGACTACTGAAAGAAAGTAGCAACCTTTTTTTCTTTAGCAACCTTTGTGAGCTCCCCAAGAATGTATTCTTTAGCCCTGGGATTTTCACAAATAGAATTGAAATCCCCAGTGACACTATTTTCTACAGCCCAACGTTCAAGTGCTTGCTTATTGGGGTTCACAACAGAGACTAGGAAGGACTCGAAGCTGTTTCCATAGACCCATATCTGAATTTGGAAGAGTAATAACAGTGTCAAAATAGTGCAGATTTCACTGGATGGATAAAAGCTGGAATTATACTTAGCCAACAAAACATCAAACCAAATCTTCGAAATCATATGTGCTTGATAAAAAATATAAAAAGGATAACCTTAGAATTAAGTTACTATGAGATTGTTGTCACCTCTCTCCATTGTCTCCCCCAAAAGAGGTGACTGTATTAAGCATGCAAGTATATCATACTACGAAAAAGGTCAAGACACAAATCTTGCAGGTGTCTTGTATGTGAGATGTGGTTCAATAAGTAAAAATCAACATCATATGGACATGCTGACACTGTATAGCACTATAGTGTTTGTAACTATTATTCAACAACAGCTTTGCTAATTAGATTTGTGCAGGTGTCAAATGACAATGTCACAGACAGTATTGTAGTATCCACATTTTGCCTGCATACAACCAAAGAAAAGAGGAAAACAGAAGGATACACTAAAAAAAGTGCTCACTAAAAGGCATACCGAATCAATGGCTGAAACATTAACATAAATGTTCTCCAAGTTTTCAACGGCAACATATTCTCCTTGAGAAAGTTTAAAAATATTCTTCTTGCGGTCAATGATTTTCAAGCTTCCATCCTGTTGCCACTCACCAACATCCCCTGGTGCAAAGATCGTTACCAGCATGGTTAACTCATAAGCCAATTAATGATAAGTGACTAAACTAAAATCTAAAAGAGACACTGATATGATATGGTCAAACCTGTATGGAACCACCCATCAACCATGACCTCTTTGGTGAGGTCTTCACGTTTATAGTACCCTGAAAACAATGTTCTTCCTCTTACACATACTTCTCCTCGTGGTGTGTTAGAAAGGGCATCATATCCCATTTCAGGAACAGATTCTAGGCACACATCTACATTGGGTACTGGAGGGCCTACTGTGCCAAGCATTGGCATTTCATTTGGTAGTGACACAAATGTCCCCGCACAAGTTTCCGTCAGACCTACATTAACATTGATACAAAATAAAATGATCCATGTTCATCATGTAATCGAAACATGTAGACATTCAACGCAAGCACAAAAAGAAAAGAAGCCATTTAGTAAGCAACATGAATTAAAGATTGACATACCATATCCTTGAAGAACATGAGCACATGACACAACTCGCAGGAAAGCTTCTACATGAGCAGAAAGAGGTGCTGCTCCAGATAGAATAAGGCGTACCCTACCCCCCAACCCTTGCTTTACCTGAGGACATCACAAAAACCAATGAGATTCAAATGAGAAACTGGAGATAGATATAGATATTGTTAATTATGTCTAGAGGGGGAGCAGGAGGAAACCAAAGAATGTATCAAAGTGTGTATCTCCCTTTGAGACTCATGTACTTTTGGACACTTTGTGTTCATCATCATGAACATAAAGCGTATTTGATTTTCAATGAAATTAAATTACTAATTTATCAAAAACAAGAGTATAGAATGTGTGTATCCAGCACCTGACTAAAGACAAATTTGTCACAAATTGGAGATGCCTCTTCATGTTTACTCCCGTTCTGCATGTTATGATGCTTGCTGCAGCAGATAAAAAAAACATTTTACAAGAAAGGTTATGATCAGATCAAGAAACAACAATTAAGTGATCAACTGGGCACTTAAGAGAAGTAAATACAACTAAACTAAACTCAACAAAGCCTTAAACAAACAACACATGTATGGACTAAATATAGCTGTAGATTTAAAGCAAACAATAATCCATGCAGAATGATCAAATAGATAGTAAAATTAGAGAAGGATGATGACACAGGACAACCAGAACGAACTAAAAACAACAGGAAAATAAATGGATATGACCTAAGAGTCAGCACCTGGGCCTGGCTTAGAGTCAACACCAAGCGGGAAAACCACTAGAAGTCAGCATCTAGGGTGGACCTAGAGTTAGCACCAAACCAAAGAAAGACCAAACGGCCATTTTTTTCATTCATCAAAATATCAACTATCTCCTCAAGGAGTACAATAGGTTGCTTATAAAGGATTGCTAAACCCTAGTTCTAATTGGCTAGGAAACCCTAATTGCCTTACTACAAAAACAACCTTGCATTCAAATTAAAATACTAATAGCCTAATAAACTACTAGGACCTAAAACATAAAAATACAATTGACTTGCAAACATAAATAATACTAAATAAAAATCTTCTTGCGTCTCCTGCATCAGATGGTTGGCACAAAATGAAATTAAACAAATAGAATGTCTAAGGTGAAAACATTGGTGAATTATCTGAAAGTCAACTGTAAGGATATACCATATGACTTACAGAAAAACAAAAGGCATGCACAAAGCACAAAGCACAAGTATATTTTATCTGAAAAAATGAAACTGTTAAGTGTTAACATATTCTTTCTTGATCTCTAGTATTTCCATTGGTGAGGAAATGTTTACTGCTTCATATCTGAGTTAGTAAACCCAAGGATACCTCTCTCTCTCTCTCATTATAAGACTTGAGATTATGAATTAGGACTTACAATGAGTATGCAAGATTGAAAAGCGTCTTTTTCAATAAGCCCCCTGAAGAAATCTTCAGATTCAATCCTGAAAATAAAACAGAGCATTTATTATATCTTGACAGTTGGAGATGCAAAATTGTTCATGCATTCATTTCACAAAACAACTGCACATAGAATAAAAAAGTAAAAAGCACAGTTCAGTTGCCCAACTTTAAACAATGCACATAGCAGGACATTTTTCTTACTGATATAACAAATTTTTCTGATTACTTTCCACAAATGTACAAGAAGCAGAAACCAAACTCAATGGAACTTTCAGCCCAAACAGGAAGTTTACCTGAGTAAATTCTATCCAACACACGGGGGACAGCACAGAAAATTGTTGGTTTTAGCTCCCCAAGGTCCTCAACCAATAGTTTGACATCCTGCAAAAACATCAATAAGTAATTATGACATTGAACTTCTATTGACTCAGAGAGTAATGCGTAATCATACTTACCCCACGCCAGAACCCAATTGAGGCCCCAGTTAAAATAAATAGCTCCTCAATCACCCGATCAAAGATATGAGCAAGAGGAAGATATGAAAGATACACATCTTTGTCGGTCAGCTAAAAAAGGAAAAAGAAAATGATGTGTGAGAAGTCAGTCGGGAAGATAAAAAGGATAAATCAAATTATATAGCAAAATGCATAAGCATCTCATGTCAAAAACTAAGTTCTACTCACTACATTTTTAAAGGATTTTTTCCCCATGTTTAAATAAATGAGATGTATATATGTTAAGATGGGAGGGAAACCACCTTTTCATTAACACTCTCCAGAAGGCGCTTCACCCCAGCTAAAAGAGCAATAATGCTATCATTGGATATCATTACACCCTTGGGATCGCCTGTAGTTCCACTTGTATACATAATAGTACAGATGTCACTTTTCTTTTTCACAGGAAGATCAAATTGTTTACCTTCTCCCTGCAAAAAAAAGATATCCAAAACTTGAATCAGAACTAATAATTATATACAAATAACAAGAGCATTGGACAAATCATTTCTGCAGGTTCATGAATAACAATGAATTAAAAAATTCTGCATTTCAAAAACATATAGAAATCTTGCATTCCAGATTGACCTCTTTGCCTCAAATGCTAGAATTTGCGATTCCAATAGTAACATAGATGGTGATACAATTTGGTCCACAGAATAAGATAACTTATTTAAAATATTCACCCTAATAGTAGGTGGATTTTTTTTTCTTGTATCAAAATTCATAACCATTTAACAAACACAAATATCAAATATATAACCTACCAGTTGCAAAAATTCATCCCATGAATATATCACCAATCCAAACTTCTCAACTTCCTCTCTTTGTTCGTGGGTAACCTTGCCAAAGCTCACAAGTGCTACATAATGAAATACATATAATTTATTCTTACTGGCATAAACATAAATAAAGGAATCTAAAAAGACAAGCCTAAGTGCCTAACTTCTTTTTTTTATAAATAAAAACATAATTCTAACTTACTTTTAAGGTACTGAGTTGTGCTAGGAAATGTTTTCAGCAGCTGAAAGGGCAAAGGAAAAGTCAATGAGAAGAACATTCTTAGCATACGAAATCGTAAAAGCTCCCAAAATGCCAACAACTTTTTCTATTACACCTTGTCAAGTATCAGCTAAGCATAGAATGACTAGGTAACTTTACGAAATGTGCCAAAAACAACTTTAATCAGAAATATGGATTTAAACACGGTAACAGGTGTACCTCAGGAATTTTTTTTTCTTCAGCAAAAGCAATTGAAACCTCTGCATGGTTTATAACAAATTCCACCGCACCAGCACCTAACCAGCAAATCAGAAGATATCAAACAGCTATGAACACAATATTGTACATAAGTTCAAGATTTAAGGGTAAATCATATAAATTGTCTAATTTTGGAAACAATGTTAAACACCTTACATATAAAAAACTATAAAAGTCCTCCTTAGTACCCTGAGTAAGAACTTGGGTTTGTCTATTAGTGAAATTTAATTGCATGTCCATGTAGAACTATTTAAGTGGAAATGCATACCTAAACTGTCATATAAAGGAACACAATAGAGCCCATGAGCATTGCAGGCCTGCAGTGGTTTTTCAGAGTTAAATCAAAATTTTCCAGAGAAAAAGCGTGCATAATATTCTAGAAACAATAATAGTGAGTGACAAGGGACAGAATACAACAAACTGTATTAAGTTCCAGAAAATAAAACTAACTTTTTGTGAACGTTTTGCAACAATTAAAAGACTAAATGAAGATTAAAGAGGACTTCAGGTAACAATATTGATGACAAAAGTAAATTGAAGACAAAGGTGGTTCAAATAGACATTTAGCTGATCAGAAAAGTATCAGTTTAACCAATATCATTATCAGCTAGGAACAATGAAAGTCAATGACAACTAAAGGACAGAGAACATCAAAAACTGGTATAAGTACCATAAAAAGGAACTAAGTTTTTGAGAGTGTTTTGCAACAATTAAAAAACTGAATGAAGATTAAATATGACTTCACAGGTAACAAAATTAACAACAAAAGTAAATTGAATAAAAAGGTGGATCACATAGCATGACAAATTTAACTAAATAGATATAATTTTCAGTAATCAAAATCATTATTGACCGAAACAAAAGGGGGAGAATAAATTTATTAAGGGCCATAAGCTTTGAGCAATTATAAAACAAAATAGGAGTGTGAAGTCCACCCAAGCTTTCTCATTTTAATTTGATAGTTATTACAACATATATCTTCTCTCATGACTGACATGGGGGAATCTGAAAAATAAATAAATAAATAAAAACTAATATTAAAAGGCACCTCCATGCTTATAATCCATTCTGCGCAGTTGGCACCATAGATACCACATTTCGCTCCCTACAATCAAGCAATAAACATATGTAAGCCTCACAAACACATAAACTACAAAGATGATACTTCAAGCAAACCATTTGTCAAAAACCTAATACTTACTTCCCCCAAACCACAACTCCGCATTGCATTTCCAACTTTAATCACCAAGTCATATACTTCTTTATAAGTTTGCCACACATATTTACCAGGCTGCAATGATAGAAAGCCACAATATTACACTATAACTCAAAGTCAAACCAAGTCATATAACAACAAAAGCAATCCACACGCATAAATCATTCACAAGATCCAATTTTTTTTTTTTTTACCTTCCCATTCACGGATTCACGGCGACCAAGCATCGGATTATTCGGACATCTCTCTACGCTCATGCTGTAAAAAAACATGAAAATTTTCGAGTGATCATCATCTTCCTAAACTCAATTCAATTTCAAATTTTTAGCACTAACAAAAGCTATTATAGTAGTATTTAATTGAAAATTTATAGCAACAATATTTCTTCAAGAAAATGAAGTGCTTTGGACTGAATTTTTATTTATTTTGATTTCCAGAAATTTGATCAGGTTCTTAATTATACTGTGTTACAGAAATAAAGCTTGTTGAATATGCAATTGAAATTCTCAAAATTTTTGAATAGGAAGAACTAGTATTTTGCTCAAATTAAAGCAATTAGATTCTAATTCTAGTAATTAACATTCCAAACACTATCTCTACATGCTATAACGAGAAAATGAAAATAGTGCAATAAATCCAATTCGAAATCAAAGTTCTGAAACCACGGTAAATTATTAAAAAATAAAATAACTTTTTGTTATGAGGAAACATGCAGTCAACTTTTCGTCGCGAAAACGATTTGTCTATTTCGTTCCGTGTAGTTTTAAAACCAAAAAAATAATAATAATAATAATAATAATAAAAGAGAGAGAAAATTACAAAAGACTCTTTTTTTTTCTTTTAATTTTCGTTTGTACTTTCCCGGATTTTCCGAGCAAACAAACAGAGAGAGAGACGTACCGAAACACGTCCCAGCAACTGTCCATTCCTTGAATCGGCGCCGGAAATCCATCTTTGGCGAACAAACTCCGGTACACAGGTCCTACGGATGGCCTTCCATCTTTAGCTTCCTGCGCTTTCTCCACCTCCACTAGATAGTTCTTCTGCGCCATTCTCACTCTCTCTCTCTCTCTCTCTCTCCGTCAGAGTCTGAGTTTTTCTTCTCACTGATAAAAATCTGAAATGAATGAAAAAGAGTTTTGTAACTTTTTTTATATTGAAATAGAGAAAAGGAGAAATAGTCTTTTTTAAAAAAGAAATAATATATAATAATTTATTAGGTGGCTGATTTTTTTTTTTTTTTTTTTGAGAAAATATTAGGTGGCTGATGTGAACTGTAGATATTTGGTAAATGCGGTTTCTTTTCTGTTTTTTCTTTTAATTTAATTTTATTTTTTAATTATAAAAAAATAATAATACTGCAAGAGAGAGAGAAAGAGTCGTAAGTGACGGAGTTCACAGGCCACAGCCAATTAGGGTTTTTATTTCTTTTTAAAAATATATATATTCCTAAAGGTAATAATTAGATAAAGGATTTTTAGGTAAAACTGGTAGAGGATTGGTCAACAGAAATGTGGAATTCAAGTCTTGATAGGACTTTTCAATTTGGATTAGGTTTTGAAGATCTCAATAGGTGGGTCAATCTATTTTTAAGGATAATTTGATAAATAAGAGATTGATTTAAATTATAAATACCTTTTTTTATAATATTAAGATTGCGATTGGAATTAGCTTAAAAAGACAACTTCTTTTACTATTTAATTTATTTTTGTTACTATTTATGGGTCTCATTGCACTTTTTAATACTATTTATGGGTCTAACTGTATTATTTCAACTATCTTTTAACTTTATTTACAGTATTATCAGTAAAAAAATTTCAGTTTCACTTAAATAAACTGTTCCCAAATAGACTATAAGAAATCATAGTTAAGCGATTTTTGGATCTACACGAATGGGAAGATTATTTGAAAATTGAGATTAAAATTGATTTTTTTTTTTTTTTGCACAACTTCATTTAAATATATATATATATATATATATATTTCTCAATTCTCAACAACTTTTTTTTTTTTTTTTTTTGAGAATCTTCTCAATTCTCAACATGGTAGGTAAGATTAATTATTATTATTATTATAATAATTATAAATAAGTCATCATACGTCTAGAAAAGATTGTCTTGATTTTTAAATCAATCCAAATTGAGTTCTCGTGAGTCATGAGTCTAATAGTATGTGCGTGTATATATATATATATATATATATATATATAAGTCAATTACTCATCCTGTCTCAATTTATTTGTTCTATTTGAAAAATCAAATTTTTTAAGGAAACATCATTTATTGTCTTGTTTGTCTTATAAAAATATATAAGTTTACAAAATTACCCATAAATAAATTTATCAGCTTTTAAAAAAAGAGTTATTCTTAATGAAACAACTAAAAAAGTGCTCCAATTAATTTTTTTTTTTTAATATTAGTAAGTTTTCTTTTCAAATAGTTTTAAAAATAAAGTAGAGGTATAATAGGAACATTAGTAAACTAATAATTTTTATTTTTTTAAAAAGGATAATATTTTGAGACATCCAAAAATAGAATAGAGGACAAACAAACTGGGACAGAGGTAGTATAATTTAATCTTAATATAATATTAATTTTTTAAATGACATAACACTATTTATGTGTACCTTACCATTTAAAACTCAATTTTACTTAATAAATTTTAAATGATGTGTTGTCCATATGATAAGTTGTTAATAGTAGATACAATAATAATGTCACTGGTAGACTAAGATGAGAACCAATAAAAATCTAATAATTCAATTGTTATGAAAATTATTTGTGTCTTAACATTATTCAAAATGATTCGAATTCATACAAATAGAGAGAAACTTTGTTCAATGATTTGTGAAAGAGTGGTGTTATGATGAGGGGTGTGAGCAATCATCTTACCATGTGCCATTTTTTTTAAGAAACAATGGTGTCTAGAGTTTTTTGAACATCTAACAATTCTCTCAAGTATGTATACCTTGAATTAGTTGAATATACATAATTTTACACTTTATTCGAAAATTTGTGTGCATTAACTATATAGAATTGTGTATGTTCTTTGTATACATTGAATATACCAAATTGTGTACATTCTATGAAAAATTGTGTATGTTGAATATATAAAATTGTGTACGTTCTTTTGAAAAATTGTATACGTTGAGTTTACAAAATTGTCTACATTCTTTGATGGTTTGGATATTGAATGTATAGATTTTACACTCTCAGTAATTTGTGAAGATAAATGTCCACATGTAAAAAAATTATGTACATTGAATATACAGACTTGAGCATTTGACAATTTTCTCAGGTGTGTGTACCTTGAATATATGGTAGAAATAACACATCCAATTTGACACAATGGATGCTATTTTTGCTTTTCTATCTCTCTTCTAATTCTATCCTCTATCCCATATTTCTCCTTATTCTCTCCTATTTTCTTGCAAATTCAGCATCATGCATTTTTTCTACACAATTCTGCTGTCTAGGTACCAGATTTCACCTTTCTTCTCATTCAACAAAAAAATTTGAACAGTGCGTATATAGCCTATAAACTCTTATTTGAGTAATGTTTAGCCAAAACACTCCAAAAAGTTGTGTACGTTGATTATACATAATTTTATACATTATTTGTAAAATTGTATACATCCTTTGAAGGTTTGGATAGTAAATATACAGATCTTACTCTCAGTAATTTATGAATAAAAATGTTCATACATTGAAAATTGTGCATGTTGAATATACAAAATTGTGTACATTCTTTGAAAAATTATGTACATCGAATATACATAATTTGATAATTAGGTATATTGAGTATTCTTTGAAAAATTGTGTACATTGAATATGCAAAATTGTGTAAATTCTTAGAAAAATTTTGTACATTAAATATACAGAATTGTGAAAATTCTTAGAAAAATTGTATTTGTTTGAATATATAGAATTATGAACATTATGTGAAAAATTGTGCACATTCAAAATGTAGATTATGTACATTGAATATGTTAGGACATATGTGAATCATGTTAGGAACATATGTCAATATAGAATTGGTTAATCCTTTGACAAAACGCACTGTACTTGTAATTGAGTAGATCTAGGATGCGTTTAATGCTTCAAGGAACAAGGTTTCAAGATTAAGTGTTAAAACCATGCAAGTCTGTCCAATAAACAAGTGAAGAAGTGCTGGATTTTAAAGTTCGACAGCTAGTATCTATCAAGATTTAAAAAGCTGCTGAAGCCCGATGCTCGACAGTTATCTCGACTGATAAGCTATTTATTGAGGTTTATGAAATTCAATTTTTCAGAGCTAATTTCAATCCAATCTGTGAATACATATTTGGACTTTCTTTTCTCACAACCCTAAACATATATAAGGATTGTTTTAAGGGCCGTTAAAGGGCGTGCAAGTGTAAAACAAAGTTGTGTTCATGCAAATTGTGACCGAAGACAGTGATAACAATTAAGGAATCAGTTAGTTGAACAGCACGAATAGTGATGATGTTGAGGGCCTAAAAGATAAGAAACAAGAGATCAAAGGAGACCGGGGTTGGCCGGTCACAAACCCTCCGATGGTAAAGTTAGCATTTTCTTCTGAAACAAAGAATTCTCCACTTAAAGAGAGATAGTGTCTGGAAAATACTTAGCCTCTTTTGGTTGGAGATTTGTGCCCTTTTATAGATTTAGGAAACGGTTATCCGTTGGATAACTTCCCCCATTTTCACGGAGTCCAAAATGTATAACATGATAACTGCTATAGTAGTTATCTTTTCATATCAAAACCGCTGTTAGGCTCGTCCTAAGCACTGTTGGACGGGAGGTTGTTCATCAGTTAGGAGATCTCGTCCAGAGATCTCTATGGACGATGGACGAGCAGCTAGTCTTTGTATCCCTTGTGGACTAAGGACGAGTGTTCACTCTTTTACCCTTTTTATGGACGACCTCTATGGACGAATAAGGAGTTGGTTATTTTTAGACACCATCAGTTGCCTCCTTGTCCATGGGTCATCTCTAGGATAATTTTAGGCAATTTTCAAAATGTGCACTTAATGCTAGCAACTGGGCGTGCCATGTGTCACAATCTTATTGATAAACTGACGCATCTAGTTATTTTTTCAAGGAGTATGCCACGTGTCGTATTTTGGTTGGCTGCGTCGTTTCATATACCTAAGTTTACAGCCTATAAATAGTAGAATTCCTTCAGTACCCTTCACATTTATGAGATTTCCTTCCTTGAGCATCCTCGTCTTAGCGCCTCGTCTAGAAGTATCCTCTCGTCCTTAGTGTCCTCGTCTAGATTTCAGGTATTTCTTTAATCCTCGTCCTCAGATTTTAAGTTTTCTCAAAAATGTCTGAGACCGTTCTTTCCTCGTCTAGTAATAGTTTGGGCAAACCCATAGACGAGTATCATGACCCAAGTAGTTTTAGTGGCTCTAGTGATAGTAGTAATAGCAGCACTAGTAGTAATAACAGCACTAGTAGTGGAGGAAACACCACGGACGAGTATGTGTCCGGTGTCCCTAGGGTTCCTTTAGAGGTTCTCCGAGGACTTAAGATGAGGACCGAGTCTGGAAGACGGAGTTCTTCTTCGTCTCAGGTTTCTAGGTTGGACACCCCCTCGAGGTTTCTCAAGACCCATATCCTCCCTACACAGGAGAGTTAGGGAACCTTCGTCCTAAAGGTATGCTTATGGTTGTCACTTCGTTTTGTATTGTATTTACCCTTGTAGACGGCTATCTAAAAATTTTATTTTATTATTTTTTTTACACAGGTGTTAAACGACCTCACTTAGGCAGGTTTTACATTGAATGGATTCAAAAAGTTCGTCTGCATACTGACAGGGCTTTCCATTCTTTGGTTAGTCTCCAATGTCTTGCCACTTGGGGTTTGGGTCCTAACCCGTCTACTGAAGCCCTTGCACACGAGCTTACCATCCGTAGACGTAAGCTCTCCTAATTGTTTCCCCTTTCCCTTCTCACCTTTTTTTTTTGTTTTTTTTTTTTTTTTAACATCTTTCTTTTCAGGAATAGCTACAATGAAGGAAAACAAAGACAAAGAAGTTGTGAATGAGACAGTTGGGCAGGAGGCACTGCCTCAATCTCATCCGTCAGTAGGTGATAAAAGAAAGAATTTCTCCCTAGGGGTTGACTTGGGGAACTTTCCAAGCAGGCGTAGGGAGAAAAAGGTCAAACACAAGTCGTCTAAGCCTAAGGACGTTCAATCCACACCTATTCCTGTTCATGAGCCTGAAGACGTCCAGATCCTTGATTCAGAACCCAAGGACTCTCCTATGCAAGCCCCGTCCACAGTTAAGGTGCCTTCCTCATCTCAGCCTTCTCACCAAGTACCTCAACACCTTATTGGGAATGAGGATCTAGCTTGGGAAAGATTTGGGATGGCTGTGACTAATGCGGACGTGACTGCTTGCTATGACATGTCTTTGAAGGACTTCGAGCATTCTGGGGTTCATGACCTTTTCAAAGTATGTATACTTTCCCTTTCTTTTTCTTTTTTGTCTCGTCCTTTTTGACAAGATTCCTAACAAAAAATCTTGATTCAGGCTATGTCCAAGTTCATTGCTGCGTCCAGGTAAGCAACTGATCTAGATAAGACGAGGGTCTTGTTGGAGAAGAGAATCAAGGAAGTGAAGGACGAGTGCAAACGGTGGGCTGAGGCAGCTGCTAAGGCCAATGAAGGGGCAAAGTAGCTGCAAAATCAAATTGAAGAGCTAAAGACTGATGTCGTGGAGAAGGACAATCGTCTTGATCACTTACAAAAGAAGAATGACGAGCTGAGTGATCTTCTCAAGAAGGCCAAGGAAGACGCAGTTGCAGAGTTTAAGGCGTCCAAGCAGTTTACGGACCTACTGGATACCAACTATGCAGCTGGGTTTGAGGACTTCAGGCTGGACGTCGTGGAGAACTTCCCCAATATTGACTTCAGTTCTTTCAAACTTAATCTTAGTGGTGCTCCTACCAGTTCCCTCCTCCAGACAAGCTCAGAAGATATTAACATAGAGGATGATGCTACAACCCAGCCACCCCTGGACTACCAGAACACTGATGCCCCTCCAGCCTGAAGACGATCTTCTAATATTTTGATTATGCTTTTTTACTTTTTTATTTGGTTTTTAATCTTAAGACTTGTTGTTGTAATTTTATATTAATCTCGTCCATATCTTTCGGACAAGTTATCAACAAGTTTTACTTTTCAAGGGTGTTTGGACGTTGGTTGTCCACCCTTAAAACAATTGCTTTACTTGTTTTTCTGTTATAACATGGACGAAAGTTATTTGTGGTTTCGTTTTAAATTTCTACTCATCCATGAAAGTAATACCTTATAAAGTACTTGAACTTTTAAGATATAACTCGTCTTGGTGAAATACTAATTACCAGCATCACTCATCTTGAGACTTCGCTGTTTTTTCATTTCTAATGCAAATAAGTCAACTTTGCATTCGTCCATAAACTGGATTGCTTTAGAATGCTTTAGTTAATAAGTCAAAACATCTTGCCTTTGCATTTATCCGTCCATGTGTGGACGTGTACTATGTTTCATCCCGCCTGTTTCAGGGACGAACGTTTTGTGGACGTGCCATTATCCGTCCATGTGTGGACGTATACTATGTTTCATCCCGTCTGTTTCAGGGACAAACATTTTGTGGACGTGCCATTATCCGTCCATGTGTGGACGTATACTATGTTTCATCCCGTCTGTTTCAGGGACAAACATTTTGTGGACATGCTATTTCTTGGGGAAAGTTTTCTCGTCTATACTTGGACGTGCATACATTTCCTTAGTTTATTGAAGTTACATCTTCGCATCCGGAGAATTTCCTCATCTTGGGCTTTTCGGCCTTGTTGTGGGTTAGTTCGAACGAAAATAGCATGGAGATTAGAAATTTACACAACATTTTGTACATAACATAAATATTGTTTACAGATAAGGCATATACATATTAATGCCTTTCTTTTTATTTAATAAGTACAAACTCCACAACTTCGTCCATAATCACAACACAACATAGATAATAAAGTAGTAGTATCAAACACAAATAACATTAAACATTAGTAGAACATAAGTAAACAGACAAGGTCCAAGCTCGTCCATAGTCATACTTCGTCCAGGCTAACTTTTACTGATAGTACCTCCTCAAGTGCTCCACATTTCAAGGGTGTTCCAATTTCCTCCCATCCAGGGCCTCAAAGTAGTAGGATCCTTGCCTTTTACAGTTGATAACTCTATAGGGTCCTTCCTAATTTGGGCCCAATTTCCCATGAGTTGGGTTTTTGGTTGCCAAAGAGACCTTTCTCAGGACAAGATCTCCTATGTTGAAATGCCTTGGCTTCACCATTGCATCATATTGCCTAGCCATGAGATTCTTGTACTTTGCTGTCTTGTGTTCTGCATCTGCCCTTACCTCGTCTGTTAGATCGAGGTTCAGACAGAGTTGCTCCTCATTGCCCTTATCTTGATACATCATCACCCTGTGATTGACCATATGTACTTTTGCAAGTATGACTGCTTCGCTTCCATAAGCTAGCTTGAAAGGAGTTTCCCCCGTAGGGGTTCTTACTGTCGTCCTGTACGCCCATAGAACACCAGGCAACTCATCTGGCCATACCCCCTTTGCCCCCTCAAGCCGAGTCTTGATGATTTTCAACAAGAATCGGTTTGCTACCTCAACTTGGCCATTTGCTTGGGGATGAGCGGGTGAGGAATAATGATTCTGTATTCCAAAGTGTGCGCAGAAGTCCCTGAAGAATGCATTGTCAAACTGTCGTCCGTTATCAAATACCAATACCTTGGGCACTCCAAATCTACACACAATGTTCTTCCACACGAAATTTTTAACATTCAGTTAGAATTTGCCCTAGTTCATCTTTCTCTTGAAGAAGCTGCTGTATTTGTACACCGTAGGGTTCTGTAACCAGGGAGTTTCATGATCTTCATCGTGTGATGAACTGAAAAACTTTGCAGCCAATATCTTTCTTAAGTTGGTGAGTAAGACGCGTATTGGGATCCGCACATCGAAATGGTTAGTCATGTACTGAGAGTAGTGCATTACAAAGAGAGATTGTCACTACAGAACAAGTTCAATTAGGTATTGGGTAAAAGTTCAACTGTAGGTTGGTATAAGGTATTGAGATTCCTTTACTTGTAATCACTTGTTGTGATAATAGTGAATTCTTGGGAGTGGTGACCTTAAAATCACCTTGTGGAGTTTTTGCCATGTAGGTTTTCCCCATTCGTAAACAAATCACCATGTCAATTTATTTTCTACTGCATTTTAACTTAGTTGGTGATTTGTTTGTGCTACCACGTGTATTGCATGCTAATTGAATTAATTAATTAACTTGGCTAATTAATTTGTTAATTCATCACAAGGGATCAATACATTCTTGGCTTATCAAGTGGTATCAGAGTAAGCACACTCTGATTAGGTTTTAATCTTTGTTGTGTGATCCATTGATCCCTATTTGTCATGGATAGAGGATAGTCTCTTATTATACCTTAATTTCTTGCAGTCTTTAGATGAGAAAGTGTGACAAGCTATGGAGATAGGTTGGATCAAGCCTAAGGAAGCGCCAGTTGATTAGGATGATGCTAAGATCAAGGTGGCTAACTTCAATGAAGAGTTCAAGAAGATATCCTCTATTGAAACTACTAAGGAAGTATGGATCATTTTCCAGACAACTTATGAAGGAACAAAAGCTGTCAAGGATTCAAAACTTTAGAGGCTTACCACGAGCTTTGAAGAGATTAAAATGGAAAAGGATGAGTCATTTGATGAGTTCTATGCCAAACTCAAGGATATAGTGAACTCAGCCTTTAATCTTGGAGAAACCATTCCTGAATCCAATATTGTTAGAAAGGTGCTTAGATCTCTATCCGAGAGATTTCATGCAAAGATCACTGCGATTGAGGAATTGAAGGATATTGACAAAATTCCTTTGACAGAGTTGGTTGGTAATCTGCAGACCTATGAGTTGGGTTTGACAAGGATAGGGAAGTCTGGTAAGGGAAAGAGCATGGCATTGAAGGCCAAGAGCAGTGACACTGATGAGTCTTCAGACGATGAAGATTCTAAGATGAAATCCTGTATTGCTCAACAATTCAAAAATTTTATGAAGAATGTCAATGCTAAAGGATTTGACAAAGGCGGCAAGCAGTCTAGCTCGTCTCAGTTCAATAACCAGGACAAAGGAAAGAAGGATGCTAGGGATGGTGGTCAGTACACTGTTCCCTCAGGACCAAAATACTTTGAATGTCAAGGTTTCAAACACATGAAACAAGAGTGTCCTACATATCTCGAGACCATTGGGAAGAGCAAGACACCTGTTGCTACATTGAGCAAGGCACTTGTTGCTACATTGAGCAACACCGAGCCTGAAGATGATTTTGACAATAAGGATGATGGAATCTTAAATGCCTTCACTGCCACTATAAATCCTACTGAAAGGATTGTTGAAGATATGGATGAAGAAGAGGACTTGGTAAAGTCTAAATTTGAGAAGATGGATGAACAAGATGACATCCACACAACCTATGCAAAGTTATATAAGGTCTTGGAAAAGCATGAGAAGTTGTATAGGTTGGCCACAAAGAAGCTCAATGATGTGGAGCTTGAATGGGAAGAAATCTCTACAAAGTTTGATGAAGCAAATCAGACTATTAGAGTACTGAGATTTGAGAATAATTTCTTAGTTGGGAAAACCAAGAAACTTGAGGCAGAACTATTCCAAGTCAGAGCTCAGTTGGAAAGGACTTCAAGTGCAAAGCTTGATGAGATGCTCAATTTTCAGAAATTTGCTTCCAATCGAACCAGTTTAGGGTATGATTTCTCTTCTCCTAGTATTGCTTCTGCTAGTATTACTATTTTTATTCCTTCTAGTAATAATGTTGAATCTAAAAACAATGTTGTGCAAAATGTATTAGTTAGTGAGAACAGAGACAAGGGTAAATCTATCTTAGGAGCACCCCCTAAGCAAGATAAGAAAGAGATCAAAAACCCTAGGGCTAAGAAGGGAAATACTCAAAAAGCCTAAACAGAAGAAGCAACATCTCTATCATCACTGTGGAGCAGCTGGACATACTTGACCAAATTGTTACAAGTGGTTAACCAATCAACAGAGCAACAATATGATCTCATAGGGAAACTAGAATCAATTTCCATCCTTTGTTGCTCCTCTTGGAGATCTTCACAAAGCCCTCGTGTTCCTTTCGAACTTGAATGTTTTCAATTCTTCCCCCTCACCACCGGATCAAGGGTTTGCTAAATAAAAAGGTTCTTCCAAGGTGTGGAAGGAAAATGGCTCCAAGTGATTCAGTCACTTTTTCTCTTTCTCCTTTTCTTATTTTTGTTTTTGCATTACTTGTGTGTTTTGCTTTCATATTTTGAGTCTGTCTAGTTTTATACTTTGCTTTATTTAACATGTTTTTGTTTGTTTATTTTTCAGTTTTGCTTTATTTTGTTATTCATAAAAAATAAAAAAATAAAAAAAAAATTACAAAAACAGCATGTGTTTGTGTACATTGGTACTTATGTACCTTGGATGACCATTGAAACAAAGTTTTCTAAATTTTGTATCTTTTGTAGTTTAGATGAGCATCTCTATGCACAACTAAGCAAGTGAGTTTTATGGCTCGTGTTTGTGATGAGTAAGATTAAGTAATGTCTTGTACTTAACACTCGTATCACTCTTTTTGACAAGAAAGACTAGAAAATCCTAAGAGAAAGGCATAAATAACCATCTCACCACTGTTGCCCACTAATCATGAAATGATATTTGTTTGTTTCGGCATAGCAAAAGTGGAATGTCAAATACTTAACATCATTGGGTATTTCTTTTCTATCTCTTATATGCCCATGCATTGTTTGCTCAAAAGAAAAATATGCAATGAAAAATAAAAAGCAAAAAGAATCAAAATGCTTTATATATGATTGCAAGCGTGTCTTCTAGGAGATGTGGGAGTTATAAGATGTACCTCGAAGGTGATAGTCCCCATCAAACAATTATGACTGTGTGTGAGTTAAAGTGATTTTCTCATATCTCAAATCATCATAACATGTAGACACTTATGCAATCTTGCGATGTTTTTCACACACAACACGCAATAGTCTTTGCTACTTTTGATACACGTACAGGTACAATGTGATTTGGCCATCACAAGGAATACATGTGTTAATGTATGCTCACTATACTGTCTTAAGATGTTTTTGAAATATAAAATTGGTTAGACTTGTTTAGTGTGTGTGTGTGTGTTTTGGATCTATGTGCTAGACATTTTTCTTGTTAAGAGATGATTTTTAGAGTTTAAAATTTTGTTTGGATCTTTGTTTGTATAGCATGCTTGATTGTATTCATGTCTGTGTTTTTCTCTTCTTGAAAAACTGTTTTTAAGTAATCTCGACAGCTGTTGGACACCTCTCGACAACTAGGCTATCAATCGAGCCCTTTTAGCTTCTTTTTATTGCATTCTTGATAGCTTTTCGACAACTACTTGATCCATCGAGAAAGTTTCTAGATGCTTCATAGATTCTCGATAGCTTCTCGATCCATCGAGCCCCTTTTGTTGTGGACACCTCTCTATAAATCCTCGACAGATCTTCGACAGCTATTTCATGCATTTTAAATCTCGATACCTCTCGATTTGTCGAGCTTTATGATTTTCTATATATACGTTTCAGCGCGATTTTCTCTCATTCCTCCTCGATCTCTCTTGACAAATCTTGTCTCTTCACCTCCCAAAACCTTTCTATCTCACTCTAAACTTCATTCCCAAGTGATTTTCGGCCTAGATCATGTTCTTCTTCACTAGTAAGGGTCCTTAATCCTTCATTCTTTATGCATTTCACGCATTAGACCTAGGTTTTTGGGTTATTGAAATTTTTTTTGGGTTTTTCGAAATTGATGAAGTTTTGGTGAAATTTATGGGATGGGTTTTGTGTAAATGATCATAAATGTTCATACATTGCATCACATTTGCATTTTAACTATATGTTCATGCATTTTAGATATGTGATTAATATGTTAAATTGTTGTGTGTTACGTACCTTCATTTATCTTTATATTGATATTGATACTGATATTGTTGGTGCTTTTCTATTTGTTTCTTTCTCTCTCTCTTTCTTTCGTTAGTTGCGCTATGGCACCTAAATGAAAATCCACCCTGTCCTAGAACCCTCTTCGTTTTAGGGCATCCACTTCTTTTGACTCCACTCCTTTTCACATACGGTTCCGTGATGATAAAGCCTGTAAGGACTTTTCGGAGAACATTTCTCGACGAGGCATTCATTCGGAACTCCAAGTAATTTTATTGAATTTTTCCAATACTGACCTTCCCACTGTCATCTACAGTCGAGGTTGGGAGTCACTGTGTGGCATCCCGGTCACTTGTCCCTCCGTGATCATACAGGAATTTTACTCCAATATGCACAAATTCGATACTTCTGTACCTCATTTTGTCACTTATGTTTGAGGTATGCGCATTGTAGTTACTCCGGATATTGTATTTGAGGTATTACATGTTCCTAGAGTAGCGCATCCTGACTATCTTGGCTGCGATTGTCTAAGGATTGTGTCCAAAGATGAACTCTCGTCTCTATTTTGTGAGACACCCTCATCTTGGGTTGACCATCAAAACACCCCTTACTTAGCCTTTGCAAAAGGTCCGAGATTCCTTAAAATGGTGATGACATTCATTCTTCATCCTTTGTCTCACTATAACTCCTTCACAGAGCCTCGTGCTCAATTTTTGTTATCCTTCTTAGAGGACATTTCTATTGACTTCCTTTCTCATTTTATTCTATCCTTTATAGATGTCTATAGGGATACGACAACTCATGATAAGCTCTTTTTTTTTTTTTTTTTTTTTTTTCTTTTTCTGCTATCATGAGGCTTCTTTGCCATTTTTCTATCTCATTTCCCTAGTCTCCTCATTTTACGGTTATCAGTGTCATAGACGTTACTATCGTTAGATGGAGCGAGGCACAGCTTAGACCGAGGCAGCCCCGAATCGAGACGACGACTCTCTTTTCGCTCCATCCACCTTCGCTCCTTCATCTTCTACGGGTGGAGTGACTTTAGAGGCCATCATGGCACAGCTTGTGCGCATGGATGCTCGTCTTGACACACTCAGTGATAAATTGTGTCAGGTGATCACTCGTGTTGGTCGTATTGCACGACGACGGGCTGCCATGGGTGGTTTCACTGCTTATACCTCTCCATCTCCACCGGCTTTAGAGGATGAGAGTGATGATGGCTCCAACAGTGATGATGTTGATGAGGATAAGGATGCTAGCTCGCCCAGTGATGATGAGATATCTACTTGATGTACTTACCCTTTGTCACTCGTGACAAAAAAGGAGAGTAGTTTTGATATGAGAGTAGTCATATACATAGGGGGAGAGTTAGCATAAGAGATTTTTGTGATAGGGGGAGTGTTTATACTATGAGAGATGTAGTGAGGTTTTTATGTATTTTCTTTTCTTTCTTTTACATTTACCTTATGTATATTGGTCTTTGACCATTTGACATACATTGTACTTATATTTGAATTTATATCTGTTGATGTATGTTATTCACCTATCTATACATATGTTGTTTCTTTTCTCTTTTTATGCACATGATTCTTATATATTGTATGCAATCTTTTATTTCTGTTTCACACTAAGATGCCATGATGAGTTTTGTTTAAAGTGTTTCAGAAATATAGGTTGTCAAAGTTTTTTTGCCATAAACTCTCATCTTGCAAAATTTTTCAAAAGTTTGTGTTAGGATGGATTTTATTGTATTCAATAAGTGAGTATGAGTTGAGTGATTTATGACTTCTCTCATATGTTCATTTGTTTGTTGTGGTTTTGTCACAGATTGTCAAAGGGGGAGATTGTTAGGACATATGTGAATCATGTTAAGAACATATGTCAATATAGAATTGGCTAATCCTTTGACAAAACACAATTTACTTGTAATCGGGTAGATCTAGGATGTGTTTAATACTTCAAGGAACAATGTTTTAAGATTAAGTGTTAAAACCATGCAAGTCTGTCCAAAAAACAAATGAAGAAGTGTTGGATTTTAAAGCTTGACAGCTAGTATCTATCGAGATTTAAAAAGTTGTTGAAGCCCGATACTTGACAATTATCTTGACAAATAAGCTATCTATTGAGGTTTATGAAATTCAGTTTTTCAGAACTGATTTCAATCCAATCCGTGAATACATGTTTGAGCTTTCTTTTCTTACAACCCTAAACATATATAAGGATTGTTTTAAGGGGCCGTCAAAGGACGCACAAGTGTGAAACAAAGTTGTGTTCATGCAAATTATGACCGAAGACAAAATTTGCCTTAGTTCATCTTTCTTTTGAAGATGCTGTTGTGTATGTACACCGTAGGGTTCTATAACCAAAGGAGCTTTGTGATCTTTATCGTGTGATGAACAGAAGAACTTTGCAACCAACATCTTTCTTAAATTGGTGAGTAAGATGCGTACCGCGATCTATACATTGAATTGGTTAGTCACGTACTGGGAGCAGTGCATTACAAGGAGAGATTGTCACTACAGAACAAGTCCAATTGAGTATTGGGGTAAGGGTTCAACTGTAGGTTGGTATAAGATACTAGGATTCTTTTACTTGTAACCGCTTGTTATGATAATAGTGAATTCTCGGAAGTGGTGACCTTAAAATCACCCAATGGGGTTTTTGCCATGTAGGTTTTCCCCATTCGTAAACAAATCATCGTGTCAATTTATTTCCCACTACATTTTAACTTAGTTGGTAATTTGTTTGTGCTACCACGTGTATTGCATGCTAATTGAATTAATTAATTAACTTGACTAATTAATTTGTTAATTCATCACAAGGGGTCAATACATTCTTGGCCTATCAGAATATATATAGTTTTTGACATTATTTAAAAAATTGTATACATTAAATGCACAGAACTTTGAACATTCTTTAAAAAAATGTGTATATTGAATATACAGAATTGTATATATTGAAAATTTATGTACATTGAATATACAAAATTGTTTTGATTCTTTAAAAGTTTGGATTTTGAATGTACAAACTGTACACTCTTAGTAAATAATAAAAAAAGTACACATAAAAAAATTGTATACATTGAATATACAAAATTGTGTACATTCCTTGAAATAGTATGTACATTTTTTGAGAGTTTGGACATCAAACATACATAATTGTATACATTCTTTGAAAGTTTGGATAGTGGATGTACAAATCTTAATCTCTTAGTAATTTGTGAAGCAAAATGTCCACACATCATAAAATTTTGTACATTGAATATATATAATTGCGTATATTATTAGAAAAATTATGTACATTGAATATACAAAATTGTGTATATTTAGAGTAAAATTTAACTATTAGTTTTGAAAATATGTAACCATGTTAATTTTGTTAGTAGAAGTTGTAACCAATGACTACAACCGAATTTGTAATCATACCTTATCTTAAACATAAAATTTAAGACATTAAACTCCCTTCTTAGCACGCGTGTGATGAGGCTAATTATTGTTATTTTATTTTATTTTTACTATCAATTGTGATTATATTATATATTATTTTTTTTAATATTTTTATTAAATCTTGAATTGTACTTACATAATGCATTTATAGATCGAGACATAAGGTTGATATATGTTTGAATGTATGAATTTACAATTGCAATTTGGCTTTTCTTTAAAAATAAAATAAAATAGCTAACACGGAAGGAAGGTTTAAATTTAGATTCTTCTCATGGAAAGAACCAAATAATATGTTCTAAGGCTCTTGACAATTATAGCTTGACATATATACATTTTGATAGTTGTAATTTGACATATTGGTTGTTGTTTGATTAAAAAAAGTTAGTCCTTATAATTAGTCTTAACTCTTCTTTTATTATTATTGTTGTTGGTGAGATAGTATTGACTCTTAAACTTTTTATTTATTTATTTATTTTTTTTTTGAGAACCTCTTAACTCTTAAACTTTAACAAAATAGTAAGTACAGACATATATAACTTTGATAATGAAACTTGATACAATTTTTACTGTAACAATTTCCTATAAATATCAGGATATGTCTTTCTTGGGCAGTTCTTAGACAGTCCTAGAGTAGTTTCAGGACTACCTAAGTTTTTTTCCTTCTTCATATATACGAAGAACAAGTCTTAGTGTGTCTATTGAAAATTCTTTTACGAATTTTGCTGTTGTCTGCCCTATGCCCCTTTGTAGAATTTATTTTAATCTCCCATTAATAAAAAAGAGTACGAGAAAATCTAGAATTATAATTTTTTGGGCCATAAATCTAGTGTAGTAGACTGTAAAAAGATAAATAGTGGTAGGTAATCATTAAGGGTGTGTTTGATGGAGTGAATTTTGTGGCAAAAAAAATTGTGGTCCTAAAACAACTCAAAAGGTATTCTTTGCTTTCACTGAACATAGAAATTAAAAATTATCAATTATTTAGCATCCGTTTAGGATGAGCCTAAAAATTCAGTTTACTTGCACTTTTAGTTTATTTTTATTACTATTCATGGGTCTTACTGCATTTTTTGATACTATTCATAGGTTTTACTATACTATTCAGTTTATTTTTTAACCTATTTTCTACACTTTTAACAAAAAAAATTTCAACTTCAACTAAATAAGATGTTCCCAAACAAACACTTAGCATACGCCATTAGCTTTTGTTGTACCTATGACTGTTCCTTGATAATAATTACCAAAAACAAAGGGTTTGCCCTGGATATAATAATTACTAATTAGCACGTTTACAAGCTACACCTGAGTCTCGGAGATGATATGGCACCATCCCCTATGTACTTTAGGGCTGCTAATAGTAATGGTACTCCACCTCTTTATATTACACATTTCTATCCTAAACTTTTGTTTCATTTTTCAATGTCCCTCTAAACTACCAATTTGCTTGATTGACACCCCACTTTGAAAGAATTGTTCAATGTATCCCTACTATCTAAATCAAGTGTTAAATTTTCCTCAAAAAAATTGGGTAATTACACTTTACCGCCTTAAACTATACTCCAAATTTTAGCATCAGTCTATCTAACATTTTTTGTCTATTCTACACATAAGAACTTACTTTTTCTATTTTATACAACTGTTTTACAAAATACCCACATCAAACCATCTATTATACACATTATTTTATTTAAATAATATTTTTTATTCTTTTTTTATTATTTTATTAATATTATCTCCATTAAAATATCTCTCTCATCTCAGCAGTCTCCCCCTCTCTCTTTCTTTCACATCTCTCCATCTCCTTCCTCAAATCTCTACCTTTCTCATATCCCAAACCGACACACTCACACATGGAGGTGAGGAGATCTAACGAAAATGACAGTAAAGATAACAGCAGTGGATCCGTCATTGATGACAGTAGCTTTGAGGTATATCGATGGCAACTTCGCTGATCTCGTTAGGTATTTCTAATGGGTTTTCATTGGGTTTTTGTAATGGATTTGGTTTGGATTAATTTTGAGTTGGAAAGTTAAAGCAATTTCTATATCTGCCCAATGGGCAAAGGGACCAGGCAAGATCGGAATCTTAGATAGATACTTCTTCAAGGTCACCTTTAGGCACAATTAATGTTATCATCACAACTCCAAGAAGGACCGGTTCTCATCCCTCTAGGGTGATGTCTGTGGCTTGGCCTCCCGTTGAGGACTCTGACCCTGAGCCAAAGAGAGGTAGGATGGAGGTCCGACCAATTTTGAGTTTTTCTAATGACGACAAAGTTGGAACCTTGCAGCCACATGATGATGCTTTAGTAGTCACCCTCAGGATATGAGGATATGATGTGAAGAGGGTGTTGGTAGATCTGGCAGCGGTGCAAAGATGATGTACCCTAATTTGTATGAAGGACTAAGATTGAACTTGAAGATCTAGCATGTTATGATTCACCCTTGGTGGGCTTCGATGGGAAATTTGTTATTACAAGGAGCCAAATTAGACTACCCATGCAAGCAGGTTCAGAAGTGATGGAGGTGGACTTCATTGTGGTGGATACTTATTCTCCCTATACTGCCATTGTAGCAAGACCCTAGCTTCATGCCCTAGGGGCCATTTCCTCCACCCTACACTTAAAGGTGAAATATCCATCAGGGGATGGGGTCGAGGAGCTAGTTGGGAGCTAGTCTATAGGTAGGTAATGCTTGGTAGCTGCAATTAGACATTAGGCTAGAGGTGAGTCCTCAGCATATGCCGGACAGGACTTATAGTAATCAATGATGTCAATGCTACCCATGGGTATGGTGATGGAAGGGGCAGAGTGTGAGGGATTAGAAAGAGTTATTGTTGCCGATGATGAGGAGAAATTTTTCCGGGTCGAAGTCTAGCTGCCTCCTCAGGAGAAGGAAGAGTTGATAGTCTTTCTTAGGAAAAATATTGATATATTTGCATGGGATGCTTATGAAGCTCTTGGGGTGGACACAAATTTCATTTGCCATCATTTGAATGTTAATCCATCTGTCATCCCCAAAGAGTAATCACCTCGGTGCTCATCTAAGGACCATTCTGATGCCGTCAAGGAGGAGGTGATCAGGCTTAAATGGGCTGGGGCTATTAAAGAGGTGTTTTACCCTGAGTGACTGGCCAATACTGTGTTGGTGAAGAAGAAGAGTAGAAAGTGACGAGTATGTATGGACTTCACAGATTTGAACAAAACCTGCCCAAAAGACCCCTTCCTCATGCCTCGGATAGATCAGTTAGTGGATGCAACTATAGGCCATCATCGAATGAGCTTTTTAGATGCCTTTCAAGGGTACCATCAAATACCATTGGGTTTGGGTGATCAGGAGAAGACAGTTTTGTTACTCCTACTAGTAATTACTACTACAAGGTGATGCCCTTTGGATTGAAGAATGCAGGGTCTACCTATTAGAGGATGATGACTAGAATGTTCGAGCTACAACTAGGCAAAAGTATTGAGATTTATATAGATGATATGGTGGTGAAGAGTAAGGTGGTGTTCGAGCACGTAGAAGACCTTGGGAGTATTTTTGAAATACTAAAGAGGCACAAATTGCGCCTTAATGCTTCCAAGTGTTCTTTTGGCGTTGGCTCAGGTATATTTCTAAGCTACATGGTCACTCATCGTGAGATTGAAGTCAACCTTGATCAGATTAAGGCAATTAACAACTTGCAACCTCCTCAGAATCTCAAAGAAGTCCAGAAGTTAACAAGAATGACTACTACTTTAAACCGAATCATCTCTCGGTCAGCAAACAGGTGTAGGCCTTTCTTTCGGTTATTGCATAAGTGGAAGGGGTTTGAGTGGACCGAGAAGTGTGCCTTGGCCTTCCAACAGTTGAAGGAATACCTTTCTCGGCCACCTATTATGTCCCGGCTCGAGAAAGAGGAAGTCTTGTTTACTTAAGTTGCTGTAGCCTCCCATGTGGTAAGCTTAGTATTGATACGAGTTGACAATGGATTACAAAAACTAGTTTATTATGTGAGCAAGTCACTGCATGAGGTTGAGGTGCGTTACCTACCACTGGAAAATGCCATTTTGGTAGTGGTGCATGCTACGCGTATGCTCCTTCACTATTTCTAAGCTCACACAGTTGTTGTTTTAACCTAACTTCTGCTTCAATCACTACTTCAGAGAGCTAATTACACATAAATAATGCATTAACATTAAACAGGTTTTGTGAATAATTAATACTATTCCAAAATTTTCTTCATACATGCATGCATAACGAGGATGGTGACATTTAAATTTAAAAAAGAAAGGGAAAAAAAAAAGAAGACAAATCGAATCTGTCAAAAATGTTCCAAAGCATAACCATTCAAAAAAAAGAAAAAAAAAATCTTCCAAAGCAGATGACTTTTTTTATAAAAAAAATTATTTTATTTATTAAGGCTGAAGTTTTTTTTAATTTTTTTTGAAGAAATTATTAAGGCTGTAGTTATGCACAAAGAATATGCCAGTGTTATCAGCATAATAGACTATTGGTAGACGTTGAGATTATCAGATTTTCTCAGAAGAGCAAATCCAAAAAAGCCTTAGTGGTTAGGATCATGATCATGTTAGAAATAAATAATTAAGAGCTTAATGCTACTGATCACTATGAGCTGTGAGATCACCACTTCAATAATATTCTATATACTCAATAGTAGATTTTAAATCATTTTTGAAAGAATTGGGACCTACAAATCACTGACTTTTTCAATAATTTATTTTTGTTGTTATCTAGATTCTAAATAAAAGATGTGGATAAGTCAAGAGCACTGTAGTTTAATGTTTCTAACGGAGATGTTTAGACTCCGGAGTTTGAATTTTCCCTTTACTATACCGAGGTTATCAAAATGACACTCCCACAAATGTTTCTATATTTTGGCCCCCCCCCCCCCCCCCATTGAGATTTGCAAAAACAAAACAGTTTAGTCAATGTACTCTTAAACTAAAACTTTGATTTTGCTAATAGATGTTTCATTTTAGATAAAAATTCTTACCCAAACTATAGAAACAATGACACTCCTCTTTAAACTCAAGGGGGAATGTCATTTCGTGAAACATTTGTGGGAATGTCATTTTCATAAAGTCTTAAGGGAGTTTGGTATAATTCACTCTAAAATATTAATGGATCCTATTAACAGATGCCCTAGAGCACTCATTAAGGTTAACTTTTATACTACAGTTGAGCCACATTTTATAAGGAGTCAAGCAACTTTTAAGTTTAAAGTCCATATTTTTATTAATTTTTTGTTATTTTCATATGCGTGTGGGACTCATTTGAAACTCCCTTAATGAATGTACAAAAACACCCATACAAGAGTCAATATATATTAAGAGTAATGTAACAAACAAAAACTATTTTACAACATTTTTACAAACTGCTGATGCGGCAAATTCTTATTAGTTCTAATATAGGTCCATCACTAATATCACATTTTTACTTGTAATAACTATTTAGAAAATACTAAAGCCACATTAGTGGTTTGTAAAATGTTGTAAAATAGTTTGTGTCTATAGCATTACCCATATATTAAAGGCTTCTATTAACAAATTCTCTAAGGTAGTTAAGATGCATTTAATACTTTGAAATATAATGTTTTTATATATTATTCGTAAAATAAAATCACCCTGTACATATATATACCCATTCATGTTAACTTGTTTGGCAATCGGGTAACATTATTCGGTGCACTTTTCTATATATATATATATATATATATATATATGTATGTATATATATTAATAGGTAAAACTTAGAGAAAGTTCAATTATAATTTGAAATTAGAATCCAATTTTGCGCCATGTGTCTAAATTTATATGGGGACCACATCATAATTATCCATATAAGTTTTTTAATTTTTGTGCCAAGTGAGTTAATGAGTGCAAAATACTAGAAATCTAATATTAATGAATCATAAAATTAAAAAAAAAAAATTAATCACATATACTTAATAAAAATCATCACATAATAAAGATCACCACACCTTCTATCTTATTAAAAATTAGAAGAAAAAAAATGATCATAAGTAGTATTAAATTTATATAATAATTTTAATATGTGACTAATTACGTTTAATTTTAAAAAAAGAAGTAATTTGACTAATTATTTATATTTTTATGATAAAAATTGTGTTTAAATTTAAATATATCTATACGTATGTGTGGGGCCCAAGTGATTTATGGGCCAGACCCATTCACCCATGGGGAATCCAAAGGTCCAAGCCGAGGAGGGCTATGGCCCAAGCTCGATAATATAGAACACAAGGTAGCCTTGGGATACAGCCGAGGACAATTCAGTCCTCGGCAGACTCAAAATCCCACCGGAGAGAAGGGGTAAAAACGGTATAGGACTAAAATTTGGAAGAAAAATTAAGAAATATCCAGGGAAAGCTGCCCTTACTGCCATTCAATACTCTGAACCTGACAGAGCCGTATTCTATGGCTTTTACAACCACCCCCAACGACTTTGGGTATGGGCTGATGGGACAAGTATCAGTCTTGGAAAGGTTGACCCTATACGTGGATGAAGGACAATGAACGCAGGCGGATATAAAAGGAAAAATAAATAACCTAGAGAAGAGGCTGGGAAAAATGGCCAAAAACCAGAGCCTCCCAGCTCACCTCCAGGAGTAAGATTCCAGGGGTGAAGAAAACTTAACCATGTATGAACACCACGGAAAACCCACCGCCTGGTGACCAAGGCCTAGCCTTTCAAACCCACGCTCTACAAATGATATTGTATGGGCCTTTTTACGTGCGAGCCCAACACCGCTACGGTTCGTCACGAATTGAGTCCTTACAATTGGCGCCGTCTGTGGGGAAGGCTTGTGTATTGGCATAGACGGTAGGTTGAGAGAGTTCCTTTGCCATTTTTAACAACTGGTTATAGAGTTGTAGTGTAAAGATCCGCTAGGGGCTATGATTCTTGACTAGGGGCTACGTTTGCTAGCGTCGATTGCTTAGATAACTCTAGGGGCTTGGCTGAGGAGCTAACTCCCTTAAAGCCAAGGTCCCACGCCAAAAACTAGAGGAAAACTAGGTTTTGGACAGAACCAAGGCATTGCATGGTCCTCGGACTCAAGCCTATGGGGAAACCAACTACTTGGATGAGGAAAACTAGGTTTTGGACAGAACCAAGGCATTGCATGGTCCTCGGACTCAGCCTATGGGGAAACCAACTACTTGGATGAGGAAAACTAGGTTTTGGACAGAACCAAGGCATTGCATGGTCCTCGGACTCAAGCCTATGGGGAAACCAACTACTTGGATGAAGAAAACTAGGTTTTGGACAGAACTAAGGCATTGCATGGTCCTCGGACTCAAGCCTATGGGGAAACCAACTACTTGGATGAGGAAAACTAAGTTACTCAATCCTCGGCTCAAAAACTATAAAAGGTGAATGCCAATAGGGGTGTTGAGAAGATGTTGAAACGCGTCACTATTCAGTAGCCTAGGGGGGCCGTTCTTTTTGCGGGTGATATGTCCTCGGATGGTTACTTCCTACACCGCATTGAGCATTGAGCTATCATCTCGGCCAGCTTTGGGGTAAGTGTCGTTTTTCACAAGTCGGCATTGTTGTGCCAAACAACTCTATTAAGGTTATGTTGATGTCTTTTTCTTAGCAAGCATTTTGGCCCTAAGTGTCATTGATTCAAATGCTATATTGCTATGCTGAACAGCGCTTATAAATACATAATAGTGCCTTTTCTCTTAGATGAGGGATTATGGCCCCAAGTATTATACTCTAAGGTCGGTGGTATGGTGCCAGGCCGACTCAGTAGACCCATCCTAACGTCCTTTCTTCTCCTGCCTAATGGGAGCTTCAGCCCTAAGTATCATTTGTATGATTCAAAATTATTAAGCCGGATTGTTTTTATAAGCACAAAGCAAGGTCTTTCTATTAACTGGGACTTTGGTTCAAGACGTCGGCCACAGTTTAAAAATAAATAAAAAATTCGCAAGATTGTATGTCTATTCATTGCGTTATCATTTCGAAAATATAGAGATAGAGTATGTAAAATAAAGTGATAACAACTTTCATTAATATAAAGCTGTATTACAACGTACAAAGAGGGGCTTAAACAAGCCTATACAAAATGTAGATTGCCAAAACAATAAATAAAAAAAATATAATATAAATAAATAAATACATTAAGTAAACAGCCAGGTCTCTTTTTAAACTCGTCTCCGAAGTCTTTCCAAACTCTGCTTCAATGGCGCCCATATCGAGAGAATGACCTTCTTCAAAAGAAGATGGAGGAGATGAATGAAAAAGATGGAGGAGATGGATGAAAAGAAGGAGGAGAAGAAGAGGGAAGAGATGAAAAGAAAGAAAAAAGGAGCAAAAAAGGGAGAAGGAAAAGCACCAAGATGGATCTGGTGCTGGGAAGAAGAAGAAAGAGAGGCAAAAGGAGGCACCAGTGAACGAAGAGAGGAAGAAGCAGGGGCATATGGTCCCTGCCTCAGTCCTGACTCCTAACACACTGGTGCTGTGTTAGGTATGCTGATAAGAGAGCGGTTGGTACCGATGATGGATGTCCTCGACTCAGTCACGCCGAAAGTTTGACGTGACGAGTCCCTGCTTCGGATTTTGGCTAAAAGGAAGGTGAGATAGATTTTGAGTCTTCGCCATCCCTGCCCTGACCATGCCATTACGAGCTTTATTGGAACGTGGTGTTTACCGGGGGGGGGGGGGTATGGCTCCTGCATTACTTGTGGTTATGGTGAACGTATTATGATTTGGTATATAACTAGTGGGTAAAGTAAACGCTAAGGGAGACTAAGGATTTCAGATCTCAGAAGGATAAAAGGGTTTCTGTACGAGAGCAGTAGCCTCCTATTTGTCTTCTTATAGGAAGGGCAAAACGGAAGGTATTAATTTCATCCAGGTTTCCAAAAAAATCTGCAAACAAAGATGTATCCGTTCCACTTCCCCACCTCATCAAACGAGCCGTTGAACGTAAATGAGTCTTGTAAATAGAAGTCATTAAAAGTGCGTTTTGGATAACCAAACGGCGAGAACGCATCGGAGTAAAATCAAAAGAATGTCTCGTAGATCGTTACATTTCCTGGACAGATGGAAAACCGCCAACATAAATGAAAGGCCGAATTAAACGAACCATAATATAGGCCCGGCATTACCAAAACCCCCCTTTTCCAACCAAGGGGTTGGACAGCAGGGTTTTGAGGGGTTATTGTGGGGCCCAAGTGATTTATGGGCCAGGCCCATTCACCCATGGGGAATCCAAAGGTCCAAGCCGAGGAGGGCTATGGCCCAAGCTCGATAATATAGAACACAAGGTAGCCTTGGGATACAGCCGAGGACAATTCAGTCCTCGACAGACTCAAAATCCCACCGGAGAGAAGGGGTAAAAACGGTATAGGACTAAAACTTGGAAGAAAAATCTAAGAAATATCAAGGGAAAGCTGCCCTTACTGCCATTCAATACTCTGAACCTGACAGAGCCGTATTCTATGGCTTTTACAACCACCCCCAACGACTTTGGGTATGGGCTGATGGGACAAGTATCAGTCTTGGAAAGGTTGACCCTATACGTGGATGAAGGACAATGAACGCAGGCGGATATAAAAGGAAAAATAAATAACCTAGAGAAGAGGCTGGGAAAAATGACAAAAAACCAGAGCCTCCCAGCCCACCTCCAGGAGTAAGATTCCAGGGGTGAAGAAAACTTAACCATGTATGAACACCACGGAAAACCCACCGCCTGGTGACCAAGGCCTAGCCTTTCAAACCCACGCTCTACAAATGATATTGTATGGGCCTTTTTACGTGCGAGCCCAACACCGCTACGGTTCGTCACGAATTGAGTCCTTACAATTGGCGCCGTCTGTGGGGAAGGCTTGTGTATTGGCATAGACGGTTGGTTGAGAGAGTTCCTTTGCCATTTTTAACAACTGGTTATAGAGTTGTAGTGTAAAGATCCGCTAGGGGCTATGATTCTTGACTAGGGGCTACGTTTGCTAGCGTCGATCGCTTAGATAACTCTAGGGGCTTGGCTGAGGAGCTAACTCCCCTAAAACCAAGGTCCCACGCCAAAAACTAGAGGAAAACTAGGTTTTGGACAGAACCAAGGCATTGCATGGTCCTCGGACTCAAGCCTATGGGGAAACCAACTACTTGGATGAGGAAAACTAGGTTTTGGACAGAACCAAGGCATTGCATGGTCCTCGGACTCAGGCCTATGGGGAAACCAACTACTTGGATGATGAAAACTAGGTTTTGGACATAACCAAGGCATTGCATGGTCCTCGGACTCAAGCCTATGGGGAAACCAACTACCTGGATGATGAAAACTAGGTTTTGGACAGAACCAAGGCATTGCATGGTCCTCGAACTCAAGCCTCTGGGAAAACCAACTACTTGGATGAGGAAAACTAGGTTTTGGACAGAATCAAGGCATTGCACGGTCCGACCTAAGAAGGTAGTTCAACGCCGGCACGTTGACGAAATTTATCCGAGGAACAACGTGAACTTTATCTGCAAACAGCCAAGAAAAGTGGGGTTAGTTCATGAAATTTTCCAATTACAAAGGAAGCGAGAAAAATAAACCCCTCAACACTAAATCCTTTCCCAAAAAGGATTGGCCCTAGAGACGCCGCACCTGGGTTTCCTGCCCGAGTTGGACAATGAATACCATCGAACCACTCCCCTGAAGCAATAAGGAAGTCGTTCTTCACGGTCTTATTGGATATTGGGAGGCAAGAGATCAACCTAACGACCTCGGATCGGGATTTGAGACAATACCCTTCATCCCCGAGGCGGTGACACTCGTACAGATAAGCCACATCGTGCCAAGTAAGGCCTAGATTCATCCGCTCGTCTAAGACATCTACACAGCCTAGTATCTTGAACATATTCGGGGCACACTGATACGGCGTCAACCTATGGTTGAACAGGTATTCTCTTGTAATCCTACGCATGGGAAGTGTCATCCCTCCCTCTATGAAAGCAATCATGGGGATAACAACTTCTCCCTCGCCTCTATCTGTTAATACTCCTTCAAGAGGACAGTACTGCAGCCCCACCCCCGGGGGAATGTGGTATTTTGCCTAAAAGCCTCCATAGTGGCCGGAGTTTTCACTAATTTTTCGAATCTACCCATCTGAGCCGAACTAGAGGAATGAGGGTAAAGACCGAGAAGAAAAATAGAGTCCGAGGAGGGAATTGAAACAGCGAAATGAACGAAAAATTACTGGTACCTTCACAAAACGCTCAAATGGGACGCCTGGAAATCTCTCTTGGAGGAAACGCTTCACGAAAAACGGCTACGGTGGCGTAACGGACGCAAGTGTTCGTATATCTCTGGGATTCGAGGGAGTTCTCTGGAGTCCTTTGAGGATTATGAAATGCAGATAAAAAGAAGGAACTGAACCCCTCTGACGTCTTATATAGCCGAGAGGAGAGAGAAAAGATCACTCCTGCCTAAAAATACGAGAAAAAAACGATGGCCGTTCAATCCACGCCACACCGTTGGATGAGGGGGACATAACGCCTCCAGAAGTTAATGGCCGCGCCTCGTAAATTGTAGCGCTTCAAAAGTAACGGTTCGCACGCGCGCCCCAAGCTCTCCTTATTTCCATCCTCTCACTAACATCAAAACCCCGCTTTTCTCCTCGGAAGGAGATAAAAAATCGGAGTTTTGAAGGGCTATTGTGGGGCCCGGCCCAAAAAATAATAGGCAAGCCCAATTCAGGCCCGTCCGAGGAGCATACCGTCCGAAGAGAAATCACAGATAAAGCATTACTCAGTCCCAATAGCGCCAAAGAAACCTGTCCGAGGAGTAACTCCTCCTCGGACATTACGAGGCCCAGACGAGGAACTTACCCCAACCATTTTAGTTCATCCTCCCAACATATAAAATGAATAAAATCCAAAAAATCTCATGGAAAGCTGCCACCACCACATTAATTGCGCCCCAACCACCCTCTTGGCCGCATTAATGAGGAAAAGACCCCTGAACAGTACTGCCTTGGCCTCTGCAACTCACAAAGGGAGTGATAAGGGCGTTTGATGGGACAGGTGCTCAAGTAGATGCTTAGATGATCAACAAGTGTAAGGTTGAGATGAGAAGAGGAGAACTATATAATGTAGTGGAGTCCCTCAAAGAAAAGGGACGGAAAACTGTATTCGGAACTGAAGAAATAGAATCATATGTTAGAGATCCATTCTTGTGTTTTTATTTTCTGCAACAATACTGTCCATGTATCAGACCGAATAGGCTCACTGAGGCTAAGTTTTTTGACCCATCTTCTACAAATATTTATTGTGGGTTGCGCCTTTGGGCCAAGGCCTGATCAATAGAATTTGGGCCAGGAAAATCGTGCAACTACATTACCCTATAGATAATTTATTGTGAAAACCATTGATTTGTTTTTATGCTCAAACAAGCTTTTGTTGTGGAAATTTTAACAGTTCCGAATTTGAGAAGCTGAGCTAATATGGAAGGTGTTGGCTCAACATATTTGGAATTGGAGGCCTAAGTTATAATTTTAAATGAGTTTTTCTATATTTAAAATCACTTAACTAATATTTAGCTAGTATTTTATATTATAATGTTTTAAAATTAAAATTCATAATTTCTAGTTTTTAATATGACTAATTTGTTTAATGGTGATTGTGTTAGATTTTTATTAATCCATAATTTTTTTGGATAGAAATGCTAGAGTTATCTATACTACTAATAACATGATTCCCTTACTTGGGTTTCATCACTTTGCATACCAAAATATTCACATACAAATTCTAAAATCACATACTCTATAGTTTAATTTTATTTGCTATGAAATACAACAAAAAAGTTAAAAGTGTAATTTAGCATTATATAAACCACCCAAAATCCACTAACCATGTTCATTTCACCTAAGTTAGAATCCAAATCCCCTTAACTACATACCATTTGTTCTCTATTTGAAAAGTCTGTTTTCTATTTGAATTCAAAAACTCTCAATTATGTTCGATTACTTTTTTTTTTTTAATTGTTTTTAGGGAATTGCGAATGGTTACTTTAAAGAAAAGAAAAGAACCTCTCCTGTCCAAAACAAGCACAGTTCTATTTAAAAAAAAATAAATAAACACTTTTTTTTAAAAAAAAATGTTAATCTCAAACAAAAAGAATTAAATTTAAAATAAAGTGATTGTTAGAGATATATTAGCTCATTAGTATAGACCCAAACCTAATTCTACTTTGTGTACAAACCAAGTCTCCTACTTGTACTAGAACTCTATTAGTCTAGAGTTTAGTCTACTATATATACACATGTTATGATTCATTATAACACAGGATTTGTACTACACTCTAATATATTATTGATGTAGCCTTTTAAGATTTCCTCTGTAGATGTAGGTCGTTAGGTTGATCACGTAACCCTCATGTGTTATTGCGTTCTATACTTTATGCTTTCGCTTCTGCATCCATACTAGCATATTCAACATGGTGTATCAATGCTAATATTTAACATGAGTGAATGATTGTATTTCTCAGTGTTAGAAATACTGAATGATTGTATTGTATTTCTCAATGAAAGAATATACATGAGTGCCTTTATATAGGAGGCATATGAGTGCAGTACAAGTAAGAGTGTAGTACAAGAATGTGTGCTATACAAGTAAGCTAGTTGGGCCTAAAGCCCACAACACTATACACGTTAACAGCCTCTCTCAAACTCAAGGTGGATGTGAGACTACTTGAGGTTGTCAACCAAAGTACGAAGGCGTCCCTTAGGATGTGACTTGGTGAAGATATCTGCAAGTTGATCTTTAGAGGAGATTGAGATCAGCTTGAGAGCACCATGGACAAGATGAAAACAGATAAAATGACAATCGATCTTGATGTGTTTAGTCTGTTCATGGAAGACATTATTGTGAGCAATATGAATGGCACTCTGGTTGTCACAATAAAGAGGAGTAGCAGAGGATGTAGACACACCTAAGTCTTTGAGAAGCCATCGTAGCCAAAAGGGCTCAGATGTGGTATCAGTAAGGGCACGATATTCTGCTTTAGTACTGGAGCGGGCCACATGAGTTTGTTTCTTGTTTTGCCAAGAAATCAGAAAAGAACCAAGAAGAAAGCAATAACCAATGGTGGACTTGCGATCAGTGGGATCTACTGCCTAATCAACATCAGAAAATGCACGGAGAATAAGAGGAGACTGAGTAGAGTAGAAAATACCATGAAAGAGAGTGCCCTTTAAGTATCGAAGAATGCGTAGAATAGCAGCATAGTGAGTCGATCGTGGAGCAAACAGATACTGGCTCACCTGGTGAATAGCATAGGAAATGTCTGGACGAGTGACAGTGAGATAAACTAGGCTACCAACCAAGCGTCTGTAAAGAGAGAGATTAGACAACGGTTTTCCCTTTGAGGGAGTTAGATACGCATTAAGCTCAACTGGTGTGTTGACAGTCTTGCTATCAGTGAGTCTAGCTCAAGACAAGAGTTCAAAGGCATACTTGGCTTGAGTAATATAACGTTTATCTGTAGAATGAGTGATTTCAAGACCCAAGAAGTAGCTGAGATGTCCAAGATCTTTCATCTCAAACTGTTGACTGAGAAAATCCTTAAGTTCTTGAATGCCACTGAGATCATCACCAGTTATGATCATATCATCCACATACAGAAAAGTAAAATAGTACCTTTGTTAGTGCGACGAAGAAATAAGACAGAATCATAATTACTAGCCATGTAACCCAAGTGAGAGATTGTAGAGCTGAATTTGGCAAACCAAGCTTTTGGAACTTGTTTAAGGCTATAAAGTGCACGTCGAAGGTGATAAACCTTATTTGATTCAATAGAGTGACCAGGAGGAGGTTACATATAAACTTCTTCACTTAAATCCCTATTAAGGAATGCATTTTTGACATCCATCTGAAAAAGGTCCCATTTACTAGCAGCAACAACAGCTAAGAGGGCACAAACAGATGAGATACGAGCAACCGGAGCAAAGGTCTCTTCATAATCAATCCCATACTCCTTTGTAAAACCTTTTGCAGCAAGACGAGCTTTGTAGCACTCAATGGACCCATCAGAGCGAGTCTTAATCTTTAGATCCACTTACAATCAACCACAGATTTCCAAGGGGAGAGTGTCACCAAATCCCAAGTATGGTTTTTAGATAATGCATCAAGTTCCTCTTTCATTGTTGATGGTGTTACAAAAAACACCAACTCCTGAACTCGTCCATATGGCTCGTCCAATGAAAGACCGACTAGGGCGAACCAAGCATATGCAGTGATCGTCCCAAGCGTCCTTGATGACCTCGTCCGTCTTTGGACGGATGAGGTCCCATGGGAAGCTTGTCTATCCTTAGAATCATTTGGATAAGGACGAGTCATCCTTGATAGTCTCGTCTGTCCTTAATGAAGAATGGACGAGTTCATCAGATTGGACTACTATGTGCCAAATTCTCCATTAACCACAATGGAATGCAAGTCCAACTGAGGTAACTTCCATGGTGGTTATGGAAGTTACCCCAAATTCTCCGGACTCCTCGACAATAGGAACGGTTATTAAACAGATAACTGTTTCACACATGCTATATAAGCATTCTTCGATGAGAAGGTAAGCCATTCAGACATTTTTATTTGAGAAATCACTCCCTTCTTACAGAGAATTCCAAGTTCACTAACTTCATCATCGAAGGACTTTTGGCCGGTCCCCATCGGTCCCCTCTGACTCAGTAATTGCTTTCAGGATCAAGCCCTAAGATCATTAGCGCCCGAGACTCATCAACCTATTGATTTCCAAGGAGCTATCAATTGCAATCTGCCATAAAGGGTCAATGGAAGCCTCACGATAGGTGTGAGGCTCGTGTAGTGTAGCAAGGGCAGTGTAACAATGATAGTCAAGTAAATGTGCAGGAATAGATCTTACCCGAGTTGAGTGATGAGATGGAATGTCTTGTGCAAGATCTTCAGGCGGAGCAAGAGTAAGGGACTTAAGCTCAGGGTTGGGGTTGGGTAGCTCATCGTCGACCTGCTCATTAAAGGGTGAACGAGGAAAGGGATCAATGATATTTGGTGGTTGGACAAAGAAGTCTACAGGAGAATCATGAGCAACTACAGGAGGATCAGGAGCAGCTATAGAAGGAATATGTGTCTCATTTGGAAAAAGATTTAAGACAGAGAAGGAAGATAGGGTGGCATGAAAGTGAGAGAGCTCGACAAAGAGGCGATGTTCCCAAAAGACAACATTGCGGGAGATACAAAGACGATGAGAAACAGGGTCATAACACCGATATCCCTTTTGAGTTTTGCCATAGCCAATAAAACAACAAAGCGTTGACCGAGGCTCCAGTTTGTTATGCTCATGTAGCTGAAGAAGAACGAAACAGATAAAACTGAAGGAGCGAAGGTGATGATAATCTGGAGATGACCCAAAAAGACGCTCATATGGAGTTTGATTTTGGATGACAGGATTGGGAATACGATTAATAGTATGAAGTGCAGCTTCGCCCCAAAAAGGAGCAAAAACTTTGACAAAGAGAAGGAGAGCACGAACAGTGTCAAGAATATGATGAAGTTTTCGTTCGGTTTTACCATTTTGCTGAGAGGTACCTGGACAAGTTAGTAGATGAACAGTGCCACAGGAATGCAAAATAGCTTGGAAAGCATATTGAGTATATTCAAGAGCATTATTAGATCGAAAAATTTTGATGCATTTGGAAAACTGAGTTTCAACCATTTTTACAAAATTAAAATATACTTGCAATAATTCAGAACGATGTTTCATATTAAAAATCCAACTATAGCGAGAGTAATCATCAACAAAGATAACAAAATATCGAGATCCACTAATACTAGAGACAGAGGAAGGCCCCCAAACATCAGAATGAATAAGGTCAAAGATATCAGTGGATATTGATTTACTAGTATTGAAAGGCAAAGCTGGTTGTTTTCCTAACTGACATGAAATACAATTAAAATTTTCTGTAGACATTGAACCTAACAAACCTCTAGAAGCCAATTCTTAAACCCGAGAGGAAGATGCATGACCAAGTTGGGCATGCCAAAGTGCAAAGGAAGGAATAGAAGAAACAACAGCAATTGTAGCAACAGAAATAGAAGCAACAAATGGAAGACGAAGGTTGTCCACGGGAAACATACGCCTAACTCTGGGACCGGTCCCAAGCTCCTATCCCGTTCTTGAATCTTGCACAATACACCCAAAATAATTAAAGATAATGCGATAACCCAACTCAGCTAATTGTCCCACAGAAAATAAATTGTAAGAAAGGTTAGGAACATTAAAGACCGTAGGAATCGAGAGATTGGAGGTTAAAATGAAACCTATATTATGACCAGACATTGTGGAACCATTTGTTGTGTGAATATGAAGAGGGTGTGGTGTAGGTTTAAGGTCAGAAAATAAGGACGAGTGAGGTGTCATGTGATTGCAACAAGCAGAATCCATAAACCAAGAGGTAGGAGACATACTAGATAAAACCGAGAGAGAAGAGGGATAAGATGCATTACCAACCATTCGAATGACATTAACGATGATGTTTATAAGGTCATTTCTGGAAATGGTGAAAGTGGATCTAGAAGACTGAGACTGTGCAAAGACGGGAGCCATTGGTTGGACACTCTCAACTTTAGCAACAGTAGTAGTAGAAATTGAAACAGTTGAGTTGTTGTGATGATAGCAAGTCTCAATTTCGTGGCCAAAACGCTTGCAAAATTGCAAAAACGTTTGTTGGATTGTCGACGATGATTATTGTAACAAGAAGAAGACCTATCCTTATTCTTCATTTAGAAGTAAAATATGCAAAAACGGACTACAAAAATGAAATCTACGTGAAAAAACTGGATAAGGAGTACCTGGACTGCAAAAAGTCAACACTGGAGAAAAGTTAATCATCGGTCAAAGTTAACGCAAGTCAACGGTATGGTCAACAATGACGTCAGCTGACGTGGCGGGTGACGTTAGCAAAAGAGTGGACGATGATGTTAGCAGATGACGTCACCTAGGGCTAACGTCAGCAAGTGCAGATCTAGCGCGTGGAGAAGACTGTCAGCGCGTGGAGTGCGTGAGCTTTGGCGTAGAATCGTTGGGTGGCACGTGTAAGCTCCGATGACGGTCAGGTTTCCACGAAGTTGTAGATCAGCGGAGGACGATCTTAGTGGTACCTATAAAAACACAATCGGGGCAAGGATCACGGCGGCGATGGTATGGCAGTGGTCTCGAGACTCTGAATGACGGTGGTTGCAAGTCCGAAACTAGAGACGATGACTAAAATGCGTTAGAGGTTTAACGGCAAATGGCTGTAGCAGCAGTTGTAATGGCGGAAGCAATTGTGAGTTTGGAATAACACCATTGAGAGACAAGACTACAAAGAAAAAGTCAGAGCGATGGCTCTGATACCATGTTAGAAATACTGAATGACTGTATTGTATTTCTTAGTGAAAGAATATATATGAGTGCCTTTATATAGGAGGCATATGAGTGTAGTACAAATAAGAGTGTAGTACAAGAATGTGTGCTATACAAGTAATCTAGTTGGGCCTAAAGCCCACAACACTATACACGTTAACAGTGATAAACTTCAAACTGAACAATTTCCTTCATGCACGTCTCTCACTGAATCATGTTCAAATGATTAACACTTTTTTTTTTTAATCTCAAACAAAATAAAATAAAATTTAAAACAAAGTGATAAACTTCAAACTGAACAATTTCTAATAGTTTCCTTCATACATGTCTCTCAATAACTCACGTTTAAATGATTAACACAACCTTAATTCACAACATTCAAAAAAATTGAACTCTTCTACAAAATATCCCTTTGTAAAAATTTGATAGAGAAAAAAATGGTAACAAAAGACCAAAACCTCTACGTGGGATGCTTAAGATTGCGTTTGCAAATCAATTGATGGCATGTTAATTGATAAGGATAATTTTGCAATATTGGCACTTACCCATGATAAGGCAAAAAGCGATGGTCTTAAATAACCCCGTCAGCTTCACTTGCTTGGAAACGACAATAGGAGGTCTACAGCTCTACCTCGAAGCTGACGACAGTACCCTGGCTGACGAAATAGGAAGCTAACGTGAGGGAGCTGAAGACTACGTACAAGTCTAACAATGTTGGCGTGGCCTTACTTGGCCCCTACGCATGCGCATATAAGGAAATATCTTGCGCCCCACGTTCAATGCTAATTAAGAGGACTCCTACAAGGAAAGGACTTCTAAACCAAGGAATAGATGTCAATTCTCTACTACTATAAAAACCCTAAAACCCTCACAAACCAAGGTACACATAATTCACCCCAGCTTTAGCACTTTTAAGTGGTAGAAAGGTTTTTTGACTTAACTTTCGGAGGGTTTTTGGCTGGTACCACACCAGTACTCTCTTAAGGTTTTTCTTTGTTTTCTGTCATCGCAGGTATCATCTCGAACTCGTGAGTATCATGTGGCTTACTAATGATTTTCGGCATCATTAGTTGGCGCTGTCTGTGGGAACCAAACACGATTAGGAGATAAGCCATATTCATTGCTTCCCGAACAAAAAGTTGCATGATACTTACTGATTCAAGGCGATGAACCACGACTCATTGCCTTGGAGAGGCAAGTCCAAACCCTCACAGCAGCAGTGGAAAACCTCACCAAGCAGAATCTTGACCTAGAAAAACAGCTACGCCAGAAGAACGCGGCGATGGATACCCAAGAGGAAGACCAAGAAGGCACTAGCACTGAGAAAAGGAACCAAGAAGGACCAGAAGGTAGCAACGCCCCGAGCAGGCCAGAACGACAGAACACTAGTCGCCCATCCATCACTGATACGGTTCCACCTCATATAGTAGCCGAGATGTAGATGATAAAGGAACAGATGACTTTTATGATGAATGCCCTTAGAGGACGGGTGTCCACTAACCTCGATGATTTGGTCCATCGAACTGATTCACCATTCACAGCGTCCGTCACTTCATTCCCCTTTCCACCGAAGTTTCGCATGACATAGGTGGAAAACTACGACGGATCCAAGGACCCCTTAGATCACTTGGAGTCTTTCAAGACCCTAATGCACCTTCAAGAGATGCCAGACGAGATCATGTGCAAAGCCTTCCCCACCACGCTGAAGGGATTCGTAAGGATCTGGTTTAGCAGGCTGACATCCAACTCCATTGGAACCTTCAATAAGTTAAGCGCCTAGTTCGCCTCACACTTCATCGAAAGGCACATGAATAAGAAGTCTACTACGTGCTTAATGAACATTAAACAGTGGGACGACAAGACGCTGAGGTCCTATATCACTCGCTTTAACAAAGAGGCTTTCTCAATCGATGAAGTAGACGATAAGATACTCGTAGCTGCCTTCACGAACAGACTACAGAAGGGTAAGTTTCTGTTTTCCCTATACAAGAACGACCCGAAAACTATGTCGGATGTGCTATATAGGGCAACCAAGTACATGAACGAGGATGCGTTGCTAGCTCGAGAAGAGAAGCCCAAGAAGAGGGAAAGGCAAGAAGACCCGCGGTAGGACAAGGAGCAGAAGATGCCTAGAACCGAAGATCGACAAGAGGACAGACACTCCAAGCCCCCTACAGGGAAGTTCACAAGTTTCATCCCGTTGACTGCCCCAATCGACCAAGTTTTGATGCAAATAAAGGATGAAGGAGCCCTTACCTTTCCCAGCAAGTTGAAGGGAGATCTTAACAAGAGGTCTAGGGACAGGTACTATCGCTTCCACCGTGATCACGACCATGATATAGCTGATTACTACGACTTGAAGCAGTAAATTGAGGCCTTCATCAGGCAAGGGAAGTTGCAGAGGTTCGTCAACAAGGAGAGAACGGACCCACCATAAGAATAGGCTCCCCGAAGGGAAAACGAGCGTCCTAGGCCGCCTTTAGGTGACATAAGAATAATTATGGGGGGAACAACGACTGTCGAGTCATTTAAAAGGCCAATAAGATCTACCTGAGAATGGTCCACAACGTCCAGTTGACAGGTTCCGTACCGAAGATGCCGTGGATATACAACCCAGTCACCGAATTCTCGGAAGAAGATGCCCGCCATTTCCACCACCCACACGACGATGCACTAGTCGTTAGCATACGAGTAGGGGATTACAACACACACCGGGTTCTGGTTGACAATGGTAGTTTAACTGACATCCTTTACTACCCAGCATTTCAACAGATGATAATTGATAAGAGGGACTAGTTCCAACGAATGCGCTACTTGTTGGTTTCGGAGGAACAAGGGTATACCCCTTTGGCGTAGTCACATTATCCGTGACGGTGGGCGACTACCCCTAGCAGATCACTAAGGACGTAACATTCATTGTGGTCGAGTGCTCGTTCGCCTATAATGCCATCCTAGGACGGCCTACCCTTAATTCATGGAAGGCCGTAACCTCAACCTATACCTTGATTATCAAATTCCCCACCAATTATGGAGTAGGGGAGCTGTGTGGAAATCAAGTAGCCGCCCACGAATGATATATAGCTATGATGGAGATGGATGACCACCTCCAGGCCATAAACATAGAGGAGCACTGAACAGTGAAAGAGCTCGTCGAAGAGCTTGAAGAAATACTTCTCAACGACTCCAAACCTGATCGAACGACCAAAATTGGTACTTTAGCTAGCCCAACGATTTGCCAAGCACTTATAACTTTTCTCAAAGATAACTGGGATGTATTTGCTTGGAGCCATAAAGACATGTCAGGAATCAACCCCTCAATCATGGTACATAGACTGAATGTATTACCCTCATTTCCACCCGTTTGTCAGAAGAAGCGAGTATTTGCCCCGGAATGAGACCAGGCTATACCAGAAGAAGTTCACAAGTTACAAGTGGCAAACTTCATCTGAGAAGTTTACTACCCCGATTGGTTGGCAAACGTGGTAATGGTCAAGAAAGCCAGCGGGAAATGGAGGATGTGCGTAGACTTCACCGACCTAAACAAGGCTTGTCCTAAAGATAGCTACCCCCTCCCGCGGGTCGACGTCCTGGTTGACTTTACAGCCCAGCAGATTAGGAGAAGACTTCGTTCGTTACTAGCCAAGGCCTCTTCTGCTACAAAGTAATGCCATTTGGCCTCAAGAATGCGGGCGCGACGTATTAAAGGCTCATGAACAAGATGCTCGCTTAGCAGATTGGGAGAAATGTATAGGTCTATGTTGACGACATGTTGGTGAAAAGCCGAAAGGAGGAAGACCACTTGGGGGATCTTAGAGAAATGTTTGACACCCTTCGCTCCAACAACATGAAGCTTAATCTAGGCAAGTGTGCCTTCGGAGTGACGGCAGGAAAGTTCTTAGGGTTTATGGTGTCTCAGAGAGGTATCAAGGCCAATCCCGACAAGATTAGGGCCATAGTAGAGATGGTCCCCCTAAAGAACATAAAAGAAGTACAAAGTTTAAACGGCAAGGTTGCCACCTAGAGCAGGTTTGTGTCAAGGGCAACGGATAAATGTCTACCCTTCTTCCGAACGCTAAAAAAGTCCTTTGAGTGGATGGCCGAGTGTCAGCAGGCATTTGAGGATCTAAAGGTCTACCTTTCTTCCCCACCGCTGTTGAGTCCTTCGTAACTGAGGGAAGTGCTATTCCTCTATTTGGTCGTCTCCCCTGCAACCGTCAGCATGGCCTTAGTCAGGGAAGAAGACAAGGTTCAGAAGCCCGTATACTATACCAGCCGGGCACTTCGTGGTGTAGAAGAAAGGTACCCACCAATGGAGAAGCTCATCTTCGCTTAGTAACGGCAACCTGTAAGCTCAAACCATACTTCCAAGCCCATATGGTGATCATCCTAACTGACAAACAATTACGACGGGTGATGAGCAGCCCTGAAGCTACTGAGCGATTGGCACTATGGGCGATAAAGTTGAGTAAGTTTGACATTCAGTACCGCCCGCGTTCCGCCATCAAGGGACGGGTCGTCGTTGATTTCATAGCAGAATTCACCAACGAAGAAGGCAACGAGGCAGACGAGTGTCCTCGGTGGAGCGTACATATAGATGGATTGTCTAACAAACAAGTTGGTGGAGCAGGTATCATGCTTCTTTCTCTAGAAGGAGAAAAGATTGAATGTATGGTTTGCCTCAACTTCTCCACCACTAACAATGAAGCAGAGTACGAATCTCTAGTGGCAGGACTTGATCTTGCCAAAGTCGTATGGGCCACAAGTGTGGTCATTCATTGTGACTCCTAGGTCGTCACCAAACAAGTAAACAGAGATTACGAATGTAAAGGTGAAAGGATGAAGAAATACCTAGAGCAAGTAAAGAGAAGGGTGGATGACTTGTAGGCCAAGGTTGTTCAAATCCCCAGAGGAGAAAATGAGCAAACCAACTGCCTCGTCAAAGCCGCTTCAGCAATGTACTCTCCTTTGTTCAGCGTTCTCCACTAATAGATTTCGTCGATGTGCAGGAGATAGATTTTGAAAATAATTGGACCACACCATTAGTCTCCTACCTAAAAAGTGGCATGCTACCAGACGGGAAAGAAGCCGTAAGAAAGCTGAAAGTTCAAGCAACGCGATTCGTTCTAATAAAGGACATCTTGTACAAGAGAGGTTTCTCCCGCCCATACCTAAGGTGTTTGGGCACCGAGGAAGTAGACTACGTCATGAGAGAAGTCCATGAAGGGATTTACGAAAACCACTCAGGGTTATGATCGTTAGTACACAAACTAATTCGAGCCGGGTATTACTAGCCAAGCATGCAGAAGGATGCCCAAACTTATGTCAAAACCTGTGACAAGTGTCAAAGGTTCAGCAACATCATCAGACAGCCGTTCGAAGAGTTGACCCCAATGATGGCCCCATGGCCTTTTGCTCAATGGGGATTAAATATCATGGGACCATTCCCGGTAGTGGCGCGACAGTTGAAGTTCCTCATAATAGGCATGGACTACTTCACAAAGTGGGTGGAAACTGAAGCCTTGGCAACCATTACAGAGAAGAACGTGCAGAGCTTCATCTAGAGATACATTATTTGCAGGTATGGGATCCCTAAGGTCCTGGTCTCAAACAACGGGAAACAATTCGACAACGACTCCTTCTATGATTTTTGCTCGTAGTTAAGGATTAAAAACCACTACTCTTTTCATAGTTAAGCATACTATGAGGCTATGCGTCTGCAGCTCGATCTACTCGACGAAGTCAGGGCGACAGCTGAACAAAGATTGACACGGTACCAAGACCTCATGACCAAGCACTACAACTCCTAAGTCAGACACAAAGACTTTCAGGTTGGAGATCTCGTTTTGAGGAAGGTAATGGGCGCCATTAAAGACCCTACCCAAGGGAAGCTTGGCCCCAACTAGGAGGGACCTTACAGGATTACGTCATGGTAGAGGAAAGGCACCTACCATCTAGAGACACTAGATGGACGAAAGCTGCACCATTCATGGAATACCGAGCACCTACGGAAGTACTACCAATAAAGTTGATAGCGTGGAAAGCAACACTCTCCAATCTCCAGTTTACTTTAATTTTAGCTACACTCCCTAGTTTTTCAGTTTACCTTTGTTAATTTTTTCTACAATACTTTTTAAGCCTAAAGGGCAGGTCTTTTTCTTTAGAAATCAATTTTTCTACAAATGCATGGTTTATCATAATAAGAAGAGTTTATTCAGATACGACTAATGCATTTTTCTACAAAGTATTATTAAGTCCATAAAGTGGACGAGTTTATTATCAAGTCCATAAAGTGGACGAATTCATTAGTCCATTAAGTGGATGAGTTTATTAATTAGTCCATAAAATGGACGAGTTCATTCCAGAAGGATGAATTATTACTAGTCCGTAAAGTGGACGAATTCACTAGCAAATCCATAGAATGGACAAGCTTATCCCATAAAGATAAGTTATCATCATAAAGTCTATATAAGAACTCACAAGTCCATAAGCAAGACGAGTTCACCCCATAAGTGGACGGGTTCATGAGTTGGTCCACAAGTGGGCAAATCTATAATTAATGTGGATGGACTTATCAAATCCACAAGTAGACGAGTCCATCAAAACGAAATACCATCAAGTCCATAAATTAACTGGACGGGTCCATAATTAATCCGACAAGTAGACGAGCTCGGGCCGTGAGGGTCTTAAAGCCATAAAATCCTTGGGTGGACAAGTTTATTCAAAATCCAATAAGTAGACGGGTTCATCCTAGTTTACCAAGTACAAACACATTCTAGCATGCATACAGACGTACAAACAGAAAGCAACACATATATACTATGGATATAAAATAACGTAAATAAAGTGAAGTCTTTACAAACAAAGCCCAAAAAGTATTAGGGCATTTTACAGAGTCTTAAAGATAGAATTAATGTATGATAAATCAAAAGAGGAATATGTAAACCTACAAGGCCGGAGGGTTCCCGTCGTTCTTCTCTTGAGTGTCTTGGGCAATAGGGTCTTCAACGTTCACAGGCTCAGTGGACGAGAGCAAGGAAGTGACGAGAGCATCAGTGGCTGGCTGGGCGAGGACGACATTGTCATCTTTTGGATTAGACTCCGTGGAGTGTTAGTTTCTTCTTAGACAATGTCACCAGCAAGAGTTGATGGCAGGGGCTCGTCCATGGTGACCTTTGAAAAATCTAGGTGAGGGTAGAGGGACTTGACCTGTTTAAGGCAATCCTCGAACCCTTCACTGTAATAGCCAACACATAAATCTATGAATGGTTGTGAGGCCTTGTATTCGTTTATAACGTTAGCCTTGGCCGTTTCCACTTGCTCGAGAAGGGTCGTCAGCTCCTTCTCTACCGTTTCCTTAGCTTCTTGCTCTTTCTTTCCCTAACGAACCTCCTCCTCTGGCTTAACCGTCAGATCCTTTACCTCCTAGTTAAGGGTACAAATGACACCCTTGTATTGCTCCTCTTCGTCCGTCAGGATCTGTATGCGCTTATGTAGATGGGTAATCACCCATTCTTCCCTATCTTACAAAGCTTTCATATGAACCATCACCTACAAGGCAGAACAGCCGTCAGCCATTGAACAATAAAAATAAGTGAATCGAAAAAGTGAAGGCAAAAATGTATTGTTGCAAGATCGAAGAGGCTTGACGCCCCTGACTCCTTCGTCCCTTGCTCAACACAAGGGTCTACATCCTTGTCCCTAATGATGGACTCCATCATCTCAACGATGTAGTCCTTGTGTGTAAGGAGATGACGGTTCGGTCCTTGAGTGATAAGGCCTGATGTCGTCATCAAACCTTTACCTACCCCATGGCTAGGCTTGGGGGCGTCAACTTTTTGAGGGATTTGTCCCCAGTAGTGACAGAAGCCTACTTAGGAGGACAATGGTCCTTCTCGTCGGCTTTTCTCTTAGGAGCGCCCTTCCCGATAGCTTTTGGAGCTGACAACGAAGCCCCCTCCCCTTTCATTTTGTTTTCTTCTTTCTTCTTAGTAGCAGCGGCCCGCACCTGCGCCCTCAGCCTGGTAGCCTCCATTTCTGCAAAAAATAAGTGATGGGCATTAAATCAACCGACGAATAAAAAAAGAAGAAAAAGGAAAGGACGGCGGAGAGAATTACAAATACTTACGACAACGGGAGTAAGTGTTTAGCCTACGAGTTGCCAGTCTGGACCACCATAGTACACGTGTAGTGTGTCAAGGGTGATCAAATTCCAACATTTACGCCACTCAAATGGAATTTCAAGAACCCGTTGAATGAAGGCTTCCTGCTCGTCAGTTATGGATGGGCGGATACTAGTTGAAAAAGGAAAAACAACGACATTAGAACGCTTAATAAGTAAATTAAAAGATTAAAGCAAAAGCTAACGGCGTTAAACCTGAATCCTTGACAATGCCCCAAGTATTGTCAAAACCATAAGACATTGTATCCCACTCCTCCAGATGGCATACCCAATCCGTCCCCTTGACAAAAAAGTATCTACCATTCCAATTCCTGTTGGAGTCGGGCATGTTTGACATAAGCCCTAGTGCTTTTTTCCGTACAGCAAAATGATAAATCCCTTGTGACGAGACGATGTGTTGGGGCTTGTAGCACCAGAAGAACTCATCTAGCAAAAGCTGACGGTTCCCGCCACTTAGACGACCCCATAAGATCTCTGCCCTTATGAAGATCCTCCAAACATTAGGAGTGATCTGGCTGACGGATAGACCGAGGATGTTAGCCAGCTGACGGTGTAATGTCGTCAGTGGTAGCCTTAGCCCCGTTGCGGACGTAGCATCGTACATACCGACATCTGCAGTCTTCCCTGAGTAGCACTTCTCATAATTCCTAGGGAGACGAATTGGTATGTGTTCGGGGATTTGGTAACGGTCCTTCAAGTTTTTAAAAATATTGGTCATCATCTTCAATAAAAAATCATTGATGGTCCACATCTGAGAAAAGATGAACGGACGAGCGTGCCCATTCCCAAGACTTCCTGAACTCCCAACCTCAGGGGTCCTCTCATCCGCGTCATTCTTATCTCCATCACCTTCCATTCCCTCGTCACCTTCAACCTCTCCCTCATCATTAACTTCTCCCTCATCTATCTCTTTCTCATCTCTCTCTCCTATGTAACTTTCCCCGTCCTCATCAGAAGAACGGGCTGACGTCTCTCTCTCTAATGACCAGGAATGGCCCTCCTTGGGCTCATGACCTGTTTGGAAGACCTCATCATAGCCCGCTCCTTCACGGACTGACAACTGCTCACTAATCGCTTCTCTAGGCATTTTTTTACCTACAAGCGACAGAGGTATTCTAAGTAACTAAGTTGACAGCCTCACTAAAAAGTTACAGGATCAACTAAAACAAGCAAACAAAAATGGAAGGTAGAAGGAAGATGTGACTTACCAAGTAGACGGTCTCTGAAAAAATGATGGTCTCAGCAAAAGGTAGTAAGACGATAGAAGCAAGGTTCTTGGAGTAACAAGTTCTCTCTTTGGGTCAACGATGAAATAGGAAGAATGGGGGAAGAACTAAGATATATATAGAATGAAGAATGCACGGAAGACAAAGCGACACCCTCGTCCAGAAGCGGAACCAATTAGAATGCGCCACATGTTCAAGAATTTAATAAAGGCTACTCGAGGAATCACCCATAAATGCTTTTTCCTTATTCCTGAATAAACGAAATTAAATAAATAAAAATTACAAAAAACTAAACTCCATAACCCATCAGCTTTAGCTGACGAAGCAATGGAGTGTGGGGCAGCTGATAAGGATAATTTTGTAATATTGGCACTTACCCATGATAAGGCGAAAAGCGACAGTCTTAAATAATCCTATCAACTTCACTTGCTTGGAAACGACAATAGGAGGTCTACAGCTCTACCTTGAAGCTGACAGCAGTACCATGGCTGACGAAATAGGAAGCTGATGTGAGGGAGCTGAAGACTACATATGAGTCTGACGATGCTAGCGTGGCCTTACTTGGCCCCTATGCATGCACATATAAGGAAATATCTTGTGCCCCACGTTCAATGCTAATCAAAAGGACTCCTATAAGGAAAGGATTCTGCAAAATACGTTCATAGGGACTCATACAAGGAAGGGACTTCTAAACCCCGGAATAGATGTCAACTCTCTACTACTATAAAAACCCCCCAAAACCCTCACAAACCAAGACACGTATAATTCACCCCAGCTCTGGCACTTTTGAGTGGTAGAAAGGTTTTCTGACTTAATCTTCAGAGGGTCTTTGGCCGGTACCACACCGGTACTCTCTTAAGGTTTTTCTTTGTTTTATGTCATCACAGGTATCATCTCGAACTTGTGAGTATCGTGTGGCTTACTGACGATTTTCGGCATCATCATTAATCTTGAACACTCATAGGAAAAAGACAAAAAACAAAGGTTCTCTTTTTTTTTTTTTTCTCACTTAAATTTTTTAGTTAACCAAAAACAAACAAGTTGTTTATATACTGCTACTGTTTGAGTCTCTATGATTATTTGCTTTAATTTTTATTTATTTACAAATTTTTCGGCCCTAGATGTCCATGCCAAACTGCTAATTTTTCACCATTGGAGGTTATTTTATTGGCTAATTGAATCAATGCAAACTCTAATGCAATTCATGACAAAGTAGCTTCTGTTCCTTTTGGTGGTTTGATTCTAATTTTACATCTGCAGATGCTAAGTATAATTAAACTATGCAGCATGGTATGCATTTTACAACCTAATGGTCTAGTTTTGTTTTGGCATTTATTTGATGATTTTTAGTTGTTTTTTCCCCCCTTTAATTTTCTAAAAAATTATGACACTATTTTTTTTTTATATATAAAAAATAGCCTCAACGCACATGCAAATCATGTGTTGAGGCTAGTAAATTATAACTTTTACTACAAAAAACCTTACAAACTGATGTTACAATGAATGTGATCAGTAGCACTTCAAGAAGATAATAAATGAGTATTTGAATGAATGATACTAAGAATACTACAAATTTTACATGAGCCTTCGCCAATCATAAAAAGTAACTTAAATATGCATTTATTAGGTTGTTGTTGTAATTTGCAAATCATATTTATTGTCACATCATATTGTAAAAGTTATGTAAAAATTATAGTATCTATATATAGACTCTAGAATTTTCCAATTTGAATTACGTTTTGTGATTGCTGACACATCTATTTGTAATACTAGTGTATTTAAATTTATAACTATTTTTTTTTTCAATACCTCCTATTAACAAATGCCTTAAAGGCACTAGTTAAAGGTCAATAAATGTTTAATTATAAGATATAATGCACACTTTTCAAAAAATAATCTATGTTTCACCAAAATTCATTTTAGTCCTCTAATTGAGGATCTGTTTGGATATCACTTATTTTGTTGAAACTGAAAATTTATTACTGAAAGTACTGTAGATAAAGGTAAAAGTTAGTTGAAATAGTACAGTAGGACCCATGAATAATATCAAAAGTGTAATGGGACCCATGAATAGTAGCAAAAATAAACTGAATAGTAAAATAATTTATAATTTTCATCCAAATCCAGACACACACTTAATTTTCGTTCATTTCAGTCCTCTAATTTTCAAGTTTATTCAATTAAGACTTTCCCATCAACTTTTGTTATATGTTGTAATTAATTTTTCAATTTTTTAAAACTTTTCTTCAAAATTTTTTTAATTAAAAAAATTGAACTAATGACTTAAAAGTATTTTCCAGATTTTTTTTTTTCAAATTTTTTAACAAAAGTTGACAAAAATACCTTAATTGAATAAATTTGAAATTTTGGAAACTAACTGAAATGAATTTTGAAAAAACTTAGAGGATAAGTTTTACATTTTAACCTAAATTTATTATATTTATATTATGTACTTTTCTAGATATATGTATACAATTTGACTTTATTTTTTAAAAATAGGAGTATAAAACATTATTTAATAAAATGTTAAATGTACCTTCACCACTTAACCCCTCGCCTTACTTAACAAAATCTCTAAAAATAAATATCACTTCCTACCTCATATTTGGCCATTTGGGGTCCTTTATTTAGTAGGTCGGCCCTACGCCATGGCCTAAAGTGAAGCCGATGAATCTGGACTAGGAATAAGAAATGTTTCTTTTTTGATGAAAACAATGTTACTATTTGCTGAAATTTATTGCAAGAACTGGCTAGGTTCAAGCTAAGGGGCAGAGGTATCTAAGAAAATCTAAGAAAATGGGACTGCTGTATCATAAAGATCATACAGCTGACAGTGACATCAATGTACTCGTGCAGAGTATTTATAATTTATTGGTGGTGATTTTTATTAATTATTGTGATAAGGAATTGGCGGTGCAAATTTGATCGTGCATGATTCATGTCGACCGAATTAGAGGTGAACTGGTACATAAGTAAAACTATTAAAAGTAATCGCTGGAACATTTTAATAATGCAAATCGATACCAACGAATTAAAGGGGAACTAGTGCGGAGAAACAAATAAAATAGATCTATGTTTATCAAAAAAAAAGAAAGATAAATTATTCAGGAAAAAAAAAATTAGATCCATTTTAACCAGGTTTTTTTTAGATACAATAGAAATAGAATGATGTTTGTTTCAAAATAATTTTTCTTTACTATCTTACCAAGATATGAATAAATATATTTCCTTTTATTGTAAAATGAATTTACACTTGAATTTCTTGTTCAAAGAAAATACTTTTTTTTTTAATTTTAAAATTCAATAACTAAGAGAGAGAGGATTTAACTCTTAAATATTTTTGTTACAAATATCATAACTCATTAGTTGAACATCCACAATGAGGTTTACAATAGTAACAGGGGTGTGGTGGAGATGTTGAGAGCTTCAAAGATAGACTACAGGATTTTAGGCAAAGTCATCTCCAACATGTGAAGAGACAAAGAAACAAATCAGCACATATTTTGACAAAACACGCCAAAGGAATTGATAATCTTGTAACTTGGATAGAGGAAAATTCACCCAATATTGAATCAGTTGTAATTCAAGATGCTTTGTATTTATCTTCTTCATGAATAAAGTTACCGTCCTTCCCATCAAAAAAAAAAAAAAAAAACTCATTAGTTGAACTACAAAACTTTTGACAACAATACAATTTATTAGTTAAACTAACTTAACCTACTTAAACCTTAAGAGACCAGTATAATTATTTCTAAAACTCATAATTTATCATCAAACGATTGACATGACTTTACCTTTTTCCACTAGAACTGATCAAACAATTTTTTGGAATACCAATAACTATTTTTCTCAATAATTATTTAGTGTGTGCGGAGGAGGGGTTGAATATATCAAAAATATAATAATGTGCTCAAAAAAATTTGGAAAACCATACTAAAAAATAATTATCAATATTATTTATTAGGCTTCATATTGCCCTAATATCATGATGACTAGCTGCAGTCACTATAAATCAGGAATTTTGAGTTTAATTTTAATTGTTTGAGAGGCAAATAATTAAAGACACGGCAGGGGTGGGGGGAGAGATAAGTAGTTCAAGGTTGGGAGTTGGGACTTTAAAGAACCAACCGTATTGAATTTGTCAATAATGACTGATAATTGATTAAAGCCAGCACTATCGTGACTCTCAAGAAAATGACTCAACTATTTTCCAAACAAAATAAAATTGCGATGTTTGAATTTCCCTTTCAAATGTTGAGAAAAGCAAAAACAAAAGGAAAAAGAAATAAATCAGTAATAGTACTAGTATTCCGCTTCTATAGTGGATGTTTTGAGAGATGATTTGTGTATGTTTTGAAGATTGAAAAAAAAGTAAAGTTATACAATTTTTTTTTTTTTTTTTGGTAAGAATGGAGTTAATGTGACTGAAAAAGTAATTTAAGTGATAAATTTTTTTTTTGAAGGCAAAACGATAATTCATTCATCATTCAATAAACTAGCATCCAAGTACAAAGCATCAAGGGCTGGGGGTTGAGATTCTTCTAGCCATACAAGTTCCTCCTCTAAGTGACTGGCATAACGCGCCAGGCTATAGGCAACGGAGTTGGCACTCCGCTTGATACATCCAACAGAAAAACTTCTAAACCCAGCAACTAACGTGCGAATGTCATCATAAATGTGTCCTTGCCTTGATCTATCCAATCGTGGAGATACAATGGCCTTCATCACCGTGGCATTATCCCCCTCAATCACAAGATCCATAAACCCCACATCAATGGCAAACTCAACAGCTTTCCAACACGCTAGCACTTCTGCTTCCTCACTGCTTGCCACAGCCGGACCATGAGCTGACAAGCTAGCCATCACCTCCCCCAGACTATTTCGGATAACCACCCCCGCACCTGATGATCTTATATTAGCAAAGACCGCCACATCGAAGTTAAGTTTGTATACCGAACCTGTGGGAGGTCTCCAAGCCTAAACCGATCCCGAATTTGCTGAAACAGCTAGTTGAGCTTGTGTTCCTCTAAACTTGTTCAAGTAATCTCTTGCATGTTTGTTCATGAGTGTTGAGTTCTGTACTTTACCTCCATGCAGCGCCGAATTACGTTGACTCCAGATTATCCAACATTGAACCTAGAATAACTCCTGCTCTTCACTGGACAGACTAAGAATCAAATCCACCACTAGTTGCATAAAGTCTGTTTGCCCAGTTTTACCTTTTTGCAACTGCCTCAAGCTTCCAGCCCATATATCTTGCGCCACCCCGCATTGCCAAAGAACATGAATCACAGATTCCAAATTCATTTTACAAAACTCACAACCGTCATCCATAATCACTTTGTGACAAGCCAGATTCTTCCGAGTTGGTGAAACATTTTGGCAAGCTCTCCACCCAAAAACTTTTATTTTGTTTGGGAGGTGCAGTTTCCACAAGTGCTGCCAGACTAAACTTCCATATACTTCCCTTGAGCACTCCCCCATATCACTCTCCTGTTTTGCTATCCCTCTAGCAATATGATACCCCGATCTCATAGTATATTCTCCATTTTTTGTATGATGCCACATGAGCAGGTCAGAGGCATTTCTACAACTCAATGGCATGCTTAGAATTGCTTTGGCATCCTCCCTATGAAAGTTTGCTTCAATAAATTCCCGATTCCATGTCTTGAACCTCCAGTCAATAAGGTTAGCCAACCGCCACTCCCACTCCTCCTCTAATGGTGGGTGGAGAACCATGTTTGTTGGATGATTTAATATCCACCTATCCTTGGTGACATGTATGGATGCACCATCTCCCACCCGCTAGCAACACCCTTGTTTTAAGATTGGTTAAGTAGCCATTAAACTCTTCCATACATAAGAGCTGTTTGGAACATCCAAAACTTCTAGAAAACTACAACGTGGGAAATATCGAGCTTTAAAGCACCCATACAGCAAAGATCCTTCGTCTTGGAGCAATCTCCACCCTTGTTTTGCTAGCATTGCAAGGTTGAAATTTCTCAAATCTCTAAATCTCATCCCTCCTTCCTTTTTAGGTTTAGATAAAACACTCCAGCTCTTCCAATGAATTTTCTTCTCATCCCCAACCTGGCCCCACCAAAACCTAGCGCACATTGTATTAAGTTCATTACATAGCTTGACCGGCAATTGGAATACTCCCATTGTATAGGTAAGGATTGATTGAGCAACCGCTTTAATCAACACTTCCTTGCCTGCTCTAGAAAGTAATTTTCCTTTCCAACCTTGAATCTTCTTCCAAACTCTATCCTTCAAAAAAGAAAATGTTTGATATTTTTCCCTTCTAACCAAAGTAGTTAGTCCCAAATATGACTCAAACCAGTCAACCTCCCTTACCCCCAACTCATTTTCTATTTGTTCTCTTTGCACTTCTTTTGTGTTGTTGCTAAAGAAAACTGAGAATTTCTCAAAATTGATACACTACCTAGATGAGGCTACATATAACTAAAGAGTGTCTGAAATACACCATACTTCCTCCTAGTTGGCCTGGCAAAACAGTAATGAATCATCAGCAAATAATAGGTGGGATATAGTTAGTGCTCTCCGACAAATAGATACCCCATGAAGTCGTCCTTCTTCTGCTCTAGCTACTAATGATGTAAATCCCTCAACACATAGGAGGAACAAATAGGGTGAAAGGGGGTCTCTTTGACGCAATCCCCTTGTTGGGATAATATTGCCATAAGTTTTGCCATTGATGAGAACTGAAAAGGATGATGTAGACACATAACTCATCACCCGGTCAATCCAAGCCTAAGGAAAACCCAACCTGGGCATGATATTTTTGAGAAAATCCCACTTAACCCAGTCATGGGCTTTACTAATATCCAACTTCAGTGCTAGGGAGCCTTTCTTGCAGAAAATCCCACTTAACCCAGAACAAAGGCACTCTTTGTAGGAGAGATCAGCTGAGGAAGTATCTGTTTAAGCCTATTAGCCATCACTTTGGAAATAATTTTATAAATAACATTACATGGGCTAATAGGTCTATAGTCTGACATTTTTTTCAAGTGACTTAACTTTTGGAATAAGTACAATGTGAGTGTAATTTATATTAGGATTCATATTACCAGAATTCAAAAAGTCTAGAACAGCAGCAATCACATCATTATCAAAAATATGCCAAAATTTCTAGTAAAAAAGAGCATTCATACCATTGGGTCCCCACGCCTTTATTGGCCCCATTTGGAACAATGCCGCTCTGATTTCATCAGCACTATACTCATAGTGTTTTGAAATGTTATGGATGTAGAACTTGTCATAATGTTAGCACCATTTGTCTTACATTGCACACTGTGAGTAGTGAACAAAAATGATGGGTCTATGTGATAAAGACAGACAGTTAATCACAATCTACTACATAAAACAGTTGTGACAAAGTGTGTAGTACAGGCATTATTATTATTATTATTTGATAAAAAAACTGAAATTCCATTAACATTAACAAGAAGGAACTACATCAGCTGAGAGAGCATGTTCTAAGAAACAAGGGCTCTCCTCAATCCAAGTAACAAATTGCTTAACACCCTGAGCATGTTTTGCTAACAAATGAGCTACTTGATTACCTTTCCTACCAGCATGTGAAATAGAAAAACTACAAAAAGCACTTAAAAGAGAACTAATTCCACCCACAATTGATGCTATCGAAGATGGAGGAGGAGAAATGCCAGCAATTGCATTTGAAACCATGACAGAATCTCCCTTAAGAGCAATCTCACGAAAGCCCATATCTCTAGCAAACAATATCCCCAATTCATAAGCTTTTGCTTCGGCCTCCAAGGAACCCAGCTGCTGATTTAACTTCATTGACAAAGCTCCCATAAGCAATCCTTCACAATTACGAATTACCACTCCCAACTCCTGACTTTCTTTGTTGTGCAAAGACAGCCCCATCAAAATTTACTTTAAAAATAGAACCCGCTGGAGGTGAACCCACAACACCTTCCAAAGTGATGTCATATTGCTATTGTTTGAACTTGATCTTGAATCAGCTTGCTCTCTAGTCTCCATTGCAATTTTGTAGGCGCTCCTCATTGAGAATTTCCCATTTAGGGTTGCGCTCCATATCAAAACATCACTAGGCAGAGTTGAACTTAGTGGCAAACTAAGAATGAACTTAGCTTCTTGTGGTAAGAAAATTTGATGAATTAAATCAGCCCTCCACTCCCCATTCTCACTGTTAATCAAATCAGAAGCAAGAGCTTCACAACCCAACAATTTTGGTGGTGATATTACTTTAAAAGTTGATGGGATTGGTAGCCATTTATTAGACCAAACCCGAATCTTCTGTCCATTTCCAACCTGCCATCTTGCTCCACTCCTAACAATATGTTATGCAGCCATTATACTCCGCCACAAATAAGATGGACGCCTTCCAACAGTAGCTTCCACAAACTCACAATCAGGAAAATATTTAGCTTTAAGAACTTTATATGCAAGGGAATTAGTTTATGTCTGAAGCTTCCAACCTTGCCTAGCTAATAAAGCTAAATTAAACTCCTTAAGTAGTTTAAAACTCATACCACCCCGATTTTTTGGAACACAGATTCTCCCAACACATCTAAGTCATCTTTCTTTCATCACCCTTCTGCCCCCACCAAAAATTTCTTACCATACTTGTCAATTCCTCACAGATAAAATCAAGAAGTTTAAAACAACTCATAGTGTATGTAGGCACTGCTTAGGCAATAGCCTTTATCAAAATTTCCTTGCCAACTCTAGATAATAACTTTTTCTTCTACCCCGCCAATTTCTAGCTAACTTCTCTTTAAGTTCCATAAAGGTATTGCGTTTAGAGCAACCCACCAAACAGGGACGGAGCTAGGACTTAGAGTTAGGGGGGGCAAAAGTATAAACAATTTTTTTTTGAAACTCCAAGTAAGCATTCATTTAGAAGAGAAATGCTATGTCCACAATATTTTCACTACATTTTCACAATAAATCATAAGTAGTAATTTATTATTGATTGTTACGAGTGAGCAAAAAAGTAATTTAAGTTGTGGATTCAAATTAGAACCAATAACAACTTACCGCATGTGATTTGTTGTGAAAATGTTGTAGATGTAACACTTCTCAATTTAGAAAGTTAAGCTTTTTTTTTTTGGTGTCTTGTGTGTTGTCAAATGTGTGTGGGTGTTCACTTAGACTAGTTAGAATTGGCTTAGGAATTTTTTATTTTATTTTATTTTTTGTTTGTGTCTTGCGTGGGTTTGTTTGGGGGTGTTGTTTGGGCTTAAGTTTGTTATTGGTAAATTTTGTTGTTAAGCTTGTTAAAATTATTTCAAATTTTAGATCAATAAAATTTTTTATAGCCTTTAAAAAGATCAATAATATTGTTGAGAGAGCAAAGTGTAAATTTATTGAAACAAATTGCTAAAATTAATACACACATATATATATACACTAAAAGAAATTTGAAAAAATTTAGGCTGTCCAACTATAGTTCCGTCACTGCCACCAAAGATGGAAGTCCAAGATATTTTTAATGTTGGCGAATGACTTGGGCATCAAATCTCCTTTTGAATTCCTCCTTGATATTAGTAGGAGTATTTTTGCTAAAAAATAGAGAGGTTTTTGCTCAATTTAAAAGTTGACCTAAGACTTCTTCATAAATCCCAATTATTCTCTGAAAGATTCACACTCTTCCATGGAAGCTCTACAAAATATTAAACTATCATCTGCAAAAAATAAATAAGAAATACTTGGACCTCGTTTGCAAGCAGCCACCCCATGTAACACCCCATTCTCCACTGATTTTTTAATTAATGTAGAAAGTCCTTCATCATAAATCAAAAACAAATACGGAGATAAAGGATCACCTTGACGTAAGTCTCTAGTTGGAATAATAGAACCACTTGGTACACCATTGATCTTCAAAGAATAAGTGAGTGGTTATGCGTTGCTTCATCAAACTTCTCCACCTAACATTGAAACTCATTCTTTCCATTATCTTCTCCAACCAAATCCATTCAACTGGGTCATATTCTTTATTAATTTCACACGGTTCACACCGCGGACAACTGCACCATACATACAGCATCATTATTCTATTCTTCCCCACTTGTGAGGCAAAAACAAGATCAACGGGAAATGCAATGTAGGAAAAGGGTTCAGAATCGGCAATCTTCTAGATTTAGAAATTAGAACCGAACCCTACTTTCTATAGTAATATTCTATTTCGGTCTAGATCTGCCGTCCACCAGAGGGAAACAAAAACCAACTCTTGGTCCACTGCTATTGATTTGGACAATTTTTTCGACTATAATTTAAGTTTTAAACTTGTTCAAAGTATCTCGAATGTTAATATTATCCCAATAAAGTCAACGTTTACATAAGGAAAAACATGGGCAAAGTATATTTATTCTAAAACTTTTGAAAGTAACATTATAATTTATAAGATATTATTTTATATATAAATCATAGTCGTAAAAATAAATTGTGAGTTGTTCATGTAATAATACGTGTCCAGTGTCCATATTCAAAATTGTATTTTCAAGTAAAATAGAAACATAGGGGTTAAGCGATATTCAAAATGTCAAAGAATTTAGGGTTTTACAAAGAATTTACATGGAAATTTTGTGTATTCTTTTTTTCACAAATTTAAAAAAGAAAATCCTACACGCAAAAAGTTATGACTGAGCCGAATATACATACATGGCATAAGAAATAGAAAATTAGGGAAGAAACCATTTAGGGAGGGGAAATATTTTTCTTATTCTAAGTACATTTTTTATAATTTTGAATGACATTTTTTGTTATACATCTATTAATTTATAAAATACTTCATCTATGTGTTGAAAATGTTTATAATTTTTTTTTTTAATTTTACTATTATTATTTTATTTGTTTTTCTATGTGTCCAAAACTATTTGAGGGTCTAATTATTCTCCTTAAGTATGTGTGGTCCCCCTCTTCTACATGCATCATCTATACTATATATAAGAGGATTCTCCTCTTTGAACTGGACTTTAATATTGTTCAAAAATACTTTCATTAATAAATGACAACTTCTTTTAAAAATATGGTCATGAATATCAAATAACAAATTTTATTTTGAATTCAAAAAGAAAACTCCTAAAATTTAGGATTTTTTTTCCTTCACATTCATCTTTTTATTCCTAAAATTTACCTTTTTTATTATTTATTTTCTATAATAGATGCAAATTATTAACTTTTACTAAAAAAAAAAAAAAAATTAAAGAGCCTCTGAGCACGCACAACGCGCGTGCTTAGAGGCTAGTGTAATTATAGGGATAAATTATTAAATCTCTTGTGTTGCATTTGGATAACAAAATTTGGGTATGTGGATTTGGATTTGACCGATTAAAATTCAAATATCTTATTTGGATAATTTTAAAAAATTAATGATTTAGATTTGACCAAATCCACTATCTTTGTAATCTTTGGATTTGAAATCAAGGTATTTAAAATCTATTAATTTATCCAAAATCCAAATCCAAATTCAAATTTCCAAAAACAACCTTGGAGTAATTTTAAGATTTTTTTTTTTTTTTTTTTTGAGAAACAAACTAATTGCTAAACACACACACTTTTTAATTACATTCTCTCACCCAACTCAAACATATTAATAAACCCAAAGTATCACTACAAAAGGACCTTAATTTTAAAATATTGGTTAGGAGTTTCAAATTCAATATCTCATGGATATTATGAGACCTTGGGAACCACTAGAACAATATCTTATGTTTTTTTTTTTTTTTTTTTTTAACACTTATATATAAGATACTATAAAGAATATATTTTAAAATTAAATTTTAATTTGCCCCCAAAAGATAAATTCCTCGTTGGTTTGGTTTTAATATTAGCTCTGTTTTTAAATTTTTAATAATAGAAATTTAATTTAAATGACTATTTAATCTAAATAACCATTTAAATTTACTGAAATTTTGGTGATAAAGTTTCATCTAGAGCATAATTGTAACGGGGTAAAAACATTTTTATTATACATGTGACATAAGAGGAGCTTTTAAAACACCACTTTTATACTTGTGTATAAAAAAATGGAAGAAGAAGTAAAAGGAAAAAGAAAGAAAGAAGAAGCAATAGAAAAGATATTCTTCCAAGATAAAAATATTTGGAGGTAGTGAGTTATAATTATAAATATTGGAGGTATCAGTTGAAAACATTAAGAAATGTTAGTTAAACTATAAGACTTTTGACATATAATATCACTTTTTAAAAAGTAGTATGTTAAAAAAAAGGATTAATTATTTGGTCCCAATGATTGTGTCACTATCTTAGGGGGTGTTTGGTTCACTGTGATGTGTTCTTGATGTAATGCACATTACGATGATATGACATTAAGATTTTTGGTTTTTTTTTTTTTTTAACATTACTATAATCTAAAATTACAAAATATATTACATCACCTTAATTTCATTACATTTCTAAACAATGTAACGTTATATTCATGTATTGAGATCACATTAATGTAAAATTACAATTGTAAGGACCAGATTTGAGTTCCCAGCCCACTATGTGGATGGACTTAGGCCCAAAAAGCCCAAAAACAATGAATTGTAGAGAGTGGGTTGCAAAAATTGAGCTTTAGTTAATCAAACAAACACTGGGAAGGATTCAGATAATAAGAGGATGAAAAGAAAAAAAGGGTTGTATTGAAGAAAAATTGTCCTTGGCAAAGTCCGAGGAGGTCTGTTTTTATATATTACTCACAAGTCCGATTACAAGTTTGGTTCTGGAATGCTATCTTGTTTCTCTTTTCTCCTTTTTTTCTCGATCCCCTAATCTCATTGCCTCCTTCTTCTTTTATACTCTCTTTCCTTTTCATCTCCACCTTCCACCTGTATACTAGATGGTTAGTGCTGATACTTGTCCCATCAGCACCTCCCATAAGTCCTCATGTAGTAACTATAAGGCTGAAATACACTGTTCAGGTATCACTTCTATATTAATGTGGCCAGAGAGTTAACTGTAGTGCATTTAATGCAAAGGTAGCAGCTTTCTCCCCAAATATTTTGGGGCTTCTCCTTATTTGATATCTTTGCAATGCTTGTCCACCCCAACTGAATTTCCGAAGTTGTCATCTTTGCTGTCAAACCATCTTCTAGGACCTCGGCCTAGTCTAGCCGAGGACGTTTTCATCCTCGGCACACTCTCCGGAACTATTATGACCAAATCCCACCTTTCTATTTTTAAACACAGTCTCTTCTAACGAAGGCCTCTCCTCCTCGGGTGGGTTCTTGTCCTCGGCTTGGGTCATAGGCCCAATATACGGGTAGATAATGAACCTTAGGGCTTACAATAGCCCCTCGAAATTCTTCTTTTTGGCTCATCGGGAAGAAAGGAGGATTTCGATGTCTCTACATCAGCTCTGTGCCCATTTCGCTCTTCCTCTGATTGTAAAGACGCCTTTTTGACTGCCCAAGACACACTCCTGGCGCTGCAGCGTTCAAGACATGTCCTCATTAAATTCTTGCGGCTCTCTGTCCCCCATGTTCTACGGTGTGATGCGAATCCTACGGTTGAGGGCTTTGGTAGGAATCGAACGGAAATTTTCTCGCTCTCTGCTCTCTCCTTGGTATAAATACCGCTCAAATCAAACTTTTTTTTCTTTTCATTCTCTTATCATCTGAATCCTTCCCAGTGTTCGTTTGATTAACTAAAGCCCAATTTTTCCAACCCACTCTCTACAAATTCATTGTTTTTGGGCCTAAGTCCATCCATATAGTGGGCTGGGAATTCAAATCTGGTCCTTACAACAATAATGTAATATTACCAGTGGCGGCTCCAAAAAAATTTCTTTGGATGGTCATGAAGAAACATAAATTAAAAAAAATAAAAAAATAAAATAAAATAAACCAAATACATAAAGTCTTACAATTTCCTTTTACGAATTTTTTCATTTTGAAATCGTTACATGATAATTTCATTATTAATACTGCAAGCTATATCTTTTTCAAAATTTTAGTTAATTAAAATTTTTCTTGGATTTTTCTTTTTGTTTGTAAGGGCTCAATATATTGTTAAGAGGAACAAAGTTTGAGAACAACATTTGACTACAAACTTAGTTGTAGCCTAAGACTACAACTTTCACTAAACAAATTAACATGACTACATATTTTAAAAATCTAATCATTGAATTATATGTTCTTTATATTCTTAAAACACATGTTAAATTTCATGTCAATCGGATGTTATTTATTATTTGATCCATAAAATTATTTTTTGCGTATAATTTTAGACTACAAAAACTTGAAATTTAAACATTTGATTGATGAAATAAGCTATTGATCTTTGATCTTCTTGACATTTTGCAAGCATGGATGATATAAGCAAAAAAATGTAATCTAATTATGGATTTGTCAAGATTCATATCTAATAAAAAAAAAAAATATTAAGTGAAGTTGTAGCCTTAGTCTACAACCAAGTTAATTTATTGCTAAACTTTGTCCAAAGTTTAATTACATTGGGTTTTAAAAAATTTAGGGGGGTCACACATTTTTTTAAGGGTAAAAAAATTATAAAATTTTTAAATTTTATATATAATAATAATATTTTTTTTCCAGGTCAGGGTGGTCTTGTGACCACCCTAGCTCTAACGTGGAGCTACCAGTGAATATTATGGTATAATGTAACATCACGGCGAACCAAACGCCACTTAATTCTGCCATTAAGCTCTGCTATCATGTACCAAATTCTACGATACAGCATCAGCTGAAGGCTTCAAGTATTAAAAAGCTATTAGTTTTTGCACCTTTTATGATGACACATTATAGTGTGCTCTGTGCACAAATACATGGCAATTGTTGTTAGCTGAATCTCTCTCTCTCTCTCTCTCTCTCTCTCTCTCTCTCTCTCTCTCTCTCTCTCTCTCTCTCTCTCTCTCTCTCTCTCTCTCTCTCTCTCTCTCTCTCTCTCTCTCTCTCTCTCTCTCAGCTGAGTTTAAATGTCAAACACATAATCTATTTATATATCAGGGTAACCATAACAAGAAGTTCTTAGGGTTTGGGCAGAGCCTTTAGGACTAGGCAGCACTGATTTATCTTTAGCCCAGTGAGATTTTGGCTAAAACTTATATATTAGATGTAAGCCATTAATGACCCATGTCAAGTTGACTAAAACTCTAAAAGTTTGTAAAGGAATAAAATAGAATAATTCAAGATAATGGAATGGAAATTTATATATAAATAATGAGCATAATAATAATGGATTGTTTTGTTCGTTCAAGTTTTGGAAAAATGTGTATTAGATGCATTATGTAACAGAATTGGACATTCTCCCCTTCCAGAAAATTCTGGCTGAGACAGGCATATAAGCCCATTGTCTCACTGACATGTGGGCCAGACAGGCATATAAGCCCATTGTCTCACTGACATGTGGGACCCACATATCAGTGAGACAATGGACTTATATGCCTGTCTCACCTAATACCTTATATTCTCCTCCTACCTCGTCCCTATTCGTTTCCTACCTTTTTTATAAATCCCTAATAGACAGGCATATTATATGGTTACAGATACAACTAACAACTCCTAAAAACCGGCCCCTCCCTCTTTGGCTTTCTTCTTATTTTGGTATAGGTTCACACATCTCCCAACCAAGGAAATATATAAGGTGCGTTTGGTTTATTGTGATGTACCTTTAATATGATGTATATTATAATGATATGACATTAAAGTTTTTGGTTTATTTTATTTTTCTAATATTACCATAATTTAAAATTACAAAATATATCACATCATTTTAATCTCATAACCTTCTTAAACAATTTAATGTTGTATTCTTGTATTAAGATTACATTAACATAAGATTACAATAGCGTAATATTACGGCATAATGTAACATCACAGCGAACCAAACGCTCCCTAAAGAAAACTACTAAATTAAAAATAATAATAATAATAATAATAATAATAATAATAAAAACTAACCAGTTCTTACAACATCAAACTTAATTTACATAACTAGTGGCATGCTATCGTAGTCCCAATGCCCTCACTATTTGATATATATATATATATATATATATATATACACACACACATTGTACACAATATAAGGACATCCATAATATATGTTTAACCTGGCTTTTTGTTCCTCTTCTAAAAGAGCTCCCTGCAATTATAAACCAATGTGGAAAGATCCATGACACAATCTTCTCTGTTAAGTAATCATTTTTTCTATGGGAAAAAATTGCCAAACAGACTATTTGTGGGAAAAAATTAGGCGCGTGACACGTGTTCAAAGTTATTTAGTAAGTTAGACTGTTTTTGAAAGTCGAGTTTGGCAAACTCGACTTTGGGCTGAAAAACGAACACTATAGTGGCGTTTTTTTAATGGCTATAGCAGCGTTTATAGAAAACGCCACTATAGGTGACCTATAGTGGCGTTTTTGACAAACACCACTAAAAAAAACACCACTATTGTGTCTGTATTCCAGCCCAAAGTCGAGTTTGCCAAACTCGACTTTCAAAAACAGTCTAACTAACTAAATAAGTTTCAACGCGTGCTGTCCGGCTAAAATTTTTCAGAATTTTCACTGTTTGGCAAATTTTGCCAAACTAATCATTTTGAGTTGTGATAGGACCACCAAAAATGGCACAACTTTGTGCCACAACTCACCACATGGTGAGTTGTAATTGGTGAAAATATGTCTGTGAGCCATGTGGGGACATACCTTCACCAATCACAACTTATCACGTGGCGAGTTATGGCACAAAGTTGTACAATTTTCGGTGGTCTCAGCATTTTCCAGTCATTTTTATTACTAATTCAGAGTTTGATTCTAGATTGAATGGCATTCTCATAGCCCAAATTCCGTGCCATGGTTAGCCCATGTTGAATAGCCCATAATTCCACTGAATTATTCGTTGTATTACCTAAAGGTATTGAGAATCCTATAATCCGGTTCCCCTCTTGATCTCTCACTACTCCTCTAGCCCCTACTTGGCTAGGATTGCCTTGAATTGAACACTCCCAATCCGTGTTAAGTTTAACATAATTGGCTGTTGGCAACGTTGGGGTCATTTTCTCTTTTTGGGTAGAGAAAAATAATTCATTTGCGAGATACACAATTGTATGAATGCAGTCTTAAGGGAATACAATCTCTAGGCATAAAGCTATAAAGATATTAGCAAGGATTGTGAAGTTTGGAATAATTATTAGGTATTTTCGAAATACAATAAAATAGTACTCTTTTCTTTCACAGAGTACACGTTACTGTATTTCAAGATTACCTAATAGTTTTCCAAAAATTTGTAGGGAGAATGATTGGGAGAGACTGCCACATAATCTTGGCCCATCGACAATCCCTTAGCACGTGTATAGTTGTTTCCTGTGATTTGCATAGAGGGGCATTGTTGTTCCCTGGTGCTATGCGTGCCAACAAAACATGTTGCTACGACCACGAGTCAAGGTAGCTTTTCCAAGTAAAGTATTTAATATTTTTTGGTATTGATAGATTTTATATCCAATTCCCCCTAAAGTCCCTCTAATTGATTAGTGTTAGTTGGAAAAGAAATTGGCTTGCCACTTTCACAGAGTAAATTCCATCTAGCTTCCTCTAAATTTGTTTTCAGGGATATTGTTTCTTATTGGGATTGGTTGTGCACAAATCTGGTCAATATTTTTGGGGATGTCAAAGGAGATGTTTGATAAATCCCACTTTTCTCTAGACTTTAATTAGAGAAACATATTTGAGAAAAAGTAAGAAAATCTTAACCTAAGCTTATCAATCTTTGAATACAAATCAATTCTTCTACCCACAGCCAAGCTCATCAACTCAGACCAAAGGAAGTGATTTGAATGGCAGTAGTATTTGAGGAGAAGAATTTGGACTTCAAATTTCAATTCAAATGACTTGAATAAAGTATGAAATGGCAATTTTGTTATTCTTGATGAAATTTATGGATTTTTAACTTAATTAATGTGTGGATTTAAAATACTTAAGCGTATTTATATTAACAATTGTTCTCCAAATCCTTTGATTTTAAAAACTGAATGACTCCAGATTGCATCAGAAGAAATAGTGGCATACCTTCATTAACTCGTGTTATGTAATGAACACGACAATTCAAGACTAAAATATGAAGGATCTCTCTATCCCTTTAACATACACAACTAGCAAAACTTTCTAATGTCACATGTTTGGCCCGAGGCTGAAACAAGAGGAAGAAGTAACTGTTTCTGGCTGCACAACCGCCTGAGAGATTTTCAATACCGTGACGATGAAAAAAGAGGCCACCCAAATAATGTAAATCAACACAAAAGTTTAAAATACAACAGGTATCTGGTTTTAAGGCTGAGTTGAGTCAGAGTTATGAGTTTATAATATCATCCAAAATTCATATTGAATATATAGACATGGGAGATGGAAACACAAATGGCATTCAAAATAGATGCATCTTCGTGTTTATATTCTACTAAAGGATGTGAGCCTTGAATAGCCTCGTGAATCCATTCAGACAACAGATATTGCCCCCACAAGAAACACATATCCTTACAAAAAATTTCAACTCATTTGGAAAATTACAAAAACTCTCTAGTTTTTCACCTAATTATTGAATAACCTCCTTATACTGCTCTCTCTTTCTCAGGTATAGACCCTTACCCAATAAATAAATTTTGACTATTTCAAAAAATATTACATTAGCTTAAAAAGCAGTTCTAACAACATACTTTTTTCCTCACCTCTTCTTGTTTTTCTTTCTTCCTTTTGCCTGTTTCTCTAAACTTTTAATCCTTTGACTAAGAACTGAAGTAGAAGATATTCTTTGGTCTGGAAGCTTCCCTGATTCAAGAGGTACTGCGGTAGATTCTGCTTTGACTGCCATAGCACGTTTCAGGGCTTCCATCGCAGAGAAGGCAGGTTGTGGAGCAGTAGTTGGCTTTGTAACAGGTATTTCAGGAACCCCCAAGAACTTCTTTACTCCAGGATATTTAAGCACTGGAAAATTCAAAAAGAGTGCCATTCTTTAGGCAAAAAGTGAATATAAATTTTTGTTAACAGCAAGAAGTGGAGTTTTTCATTCAACTTCCAGTCTTCTACAGTAGAAATTAATGCAAATTGGTGCATGACACAACTAAAGAGCATATCACTGAAGAAGCTTTCCACAATCCTTAAGATGGAAAAGGTGAAACTGAAGTAAAATTGCTGACAAACTAGAATCTAAAAGGACTCACCCAGTCCATACGAGAGCGAGAACAAGTTGGATGTAATCCAGTAACAAAATATAGCCTGCAGTAAAATAAATGTTTATGAACATGTAAACAAACGAAAGAACCATTCAAGCGGAGAGAAGTATGCAATGCTGTAAACAACTGAAAGAGGCTTATGAACATGAAACACTAAATCCATATGGGCAATTTTACAGGAAGAACCATTTAGTGCAATCATTATTGCCAAACTCATGTTCATATTAGAAGTGAACAAAGAGAAACTTGTAAAATGTAATGTCGAAAGTAACTAAACAATGGAGAATTACCTTAGGAAAACTCATGGTGAATGGAACTGTAAGAACAGCTAGGCCCCTTGAAACATTTTTCATGGTGCCAGCAACAGGATTTCCTTCCATACCCTCCTGCATGTTGCACTGAGGAACAGACAGAAATGAGTTAAATTTAAATTGGTTCTAGAAAAAGAGGGAAAATGTTAAGAGTGAAGCAATTAGGTTCCAACCCCAAAAAACAAGAACAAAAAATCAAAAACAAAAAGACACAAAGCTAAACTAATATATAAATAAACAAACTGCAAAAGTTCATAGTGAAGCAATTAGGTTCCCAACCCAAAATGGAAAAAATTAAAAATAAAATAAGAAACAAAATTAATTTTATTTCAATCTAACATCTAGCATTTAATACTAGATATTTTCTGCATGGATCAATTGCTTCATTCCTGGTTCACATAATACTAGTGGAAATTTTTAACCATAGAACATTCTATAAAGGAATTGATAATTGGTCAAATTGGTTCTACATTTAATTAATGGACATAGATGCAAAAATAATGCACTTTAAACAAATAAGTCAACTGCCTATGTTCAGATCTAACGGAAGCAACCTTATCCCGATTAGAGTCAAACACATTACTCACTCCACTTGAAATGAAGGGAAACAGTAATGATAGTGTTCAATCAGTACTTGAGTCAAACTCATCATGGTAATTTCTCAGCCTCTTCAGCTTCACTTTAAACAGCAAGTAGGCCTGTCCAACAAAACCGCGGACCTGGCCCACCCTGCAAAACTGACTAGACCCGAACCGACAACCGCCCAACCCGACTACCTGGCGGTCGGTGGCAGGTCCCTGCCATCCCAAACCAATTCCGGCGGCTCGGATGGCAGGTCTTCCCTTCCAAAACCCGATCCACCCAACCTGACCGTGTATATAACGCAGTTCTTAGTCATTTTATATTCTCCTCCAGTTCAGACCATCACCAGCTCACTCACCCTCAGTTTCTGTGTCCACTTGCTCTCTCAGTCTCACCTCAGAGTCTCACACTCTCAATCTCTCTCACGCTCAATAGCCAACACCATTGCCAGCCAACACCATCGCCGATCTGAATCTTTAGATCTTTGAACCTCCACCATCGCTGAGCTACGAATCTCCTTCATCGCACCATCGCTGATCTGCAAGTAACACTCTTTATTTCTTCGTTTTAGTCTCATGCAAGTTCAGATCTGCTATTATTTCTCTCTATTTCTGTCTGTTTCTTCGGATTTGTGGTTACTGATATTTGGGTTTGTAGATTTGTTCTTAAGATTTGTGAAATTTGTACCAAGTTTCGTCTTTGTTTTCAGTCTTTTGGTCGAGTCGGGTCCAACCGCCGTCCACCCGAGGCCGATCCGACTCGACCCATAGTTTTTCATGGTCAGCAGCGGGTCCACCGTCCTTCAACCCGACAGAGTTGGGTTGGTTCCAGGTTGAGCCCAAACCCAACCCGTGGACACCCCTAACAGCAAGTAAGAAAAGTTGACATAGATGATTAGAGATAGTAGACACCTACCTCCACAGTAATTAAGAATGACAGTGCAGTCAAAACTGGAAAAATGTATAAAGCATCAGGAGTTGTGAGATCCAAAAACCAGTACGCACCACCAGTTTTGAATGATGGGACTTTCTCTGACATATTTCTAATCTGCCAAAGAAAATGTTGTCAGAGATATATCTAAAGACCAAGGATAAAAGCAAACAATTAATCATTTGCAAGATGTTATGAAAAAGAAATTTATCTTACAGCCATGAAAAAACTGATGAAGACAGGACCTTGTATAAAGAGTCCCTTCAGTGGAGTAAATGGATTCACACCATATCTGTAGAACCCAATCATAATGACAAAATGAAGATGTCAGGCAAAACAAAGGCCAGATAGGGGAGAATTGACGAATTGAAAAACATTAGACATAAGAAGCATATTCTATTCATAACACCTCTTTAGCACTACAGAGCTACCCACATGGGATCCCTTTCAGTCAAGTTGGTAAAATTGGGAACAGAAGGAGGTGAGGCTTGCATTTTTGCTATATAAACACACATCATGCACCACCCCTTGTATAAGCACACATCTCCTTTTTAGCTTTATGGTTAACCTAAGCTCCAAAGTCAAGACCATGAAGAGATGAATCACAAACTGATTATGTAACTGCCAATTTGAAAACAAATCCCATTACTAAATTTATGAAGTTGAAAATCCATTCCTCTATGTCATTTGGATCCTTCCCTTTTTTGATAAGTAAAATACTTTATTGGAAATGGAATGAGAAAAAATACAATGACTATAAGGCACATAGGCAGTGTTCTATAAAAAAAGCCAGAATATGTAAACTAAATAGCAGTGGAAGTATAAAAATCAAGTAAATCAGGCAGAGAATTAAAAGTAGAAACACCTGAAGCATTTGCCCACTCAAACAGAGTATGAAAGAAGGAAAGCTTTAAATCATGAAACGGTCTTTCATTTCCTTTAAAAATATGTGCATTCCTTCCCTCCAAATAACCCACATGAGGCAATGAGGGATCATACTCCATATAGCATTCTTTTCTGCACTACTTTTATCAAGTTCCTCTCCTTTACCCTATTTTAGAGATCCAACCAACAAGACTCCAAAAGAAAAGTGAAACTCTTCTAATTGTCATAAAACATAAACCCTGATTTCTCAAGTATCTTACTACTGCCCAATATACCAATTATTAATAATAGAATTATAGTAACAATCTTCCAATTAGATAATTCACCAGCACATTAATCCTACGCTATATTATTTGCAACTTTTATCCTATATTACCATTATACGGTATGAAGATATGTGAAATTCAGGTAGTATGAAAGATGGGTCAATCCACTGAAGGAAAATATGAAATTATCCTACATATCCTATTAATTCTTCCATTTCCAGACACTTTGTGGGTCAATCCACTGAAGGATAATATGAAATTATCCTACATTTCCTTTTAATTCGCCCATTTCCAATAATTTCCTGGGTCAATCCACTGAAGGATGAAACATGATACAAACATGATACAGAAGTCAAGGTTTCAAACATTGGGCTATAAGCATGCACCATAATCACTTTTTGACATTGGCAGAAATAGCAAGGGAGCTATTGTTGAAGCGCTTATTGTTCTCAATGGTCAAAAACATTGAACAGGGCCCTTAATGCAAATCAAAGAAGGAGCTGGCACTATAAACTGTAAATTAATTGATTTGAATGACGGAAATCACAGAAAATGTGGCATGCATATTATCATCTCAGTTAGTAATCTCTATCACCATCAGGCTCTTTATGGAACCAAAACATAACTACCAAAAAAGGAAAATGAAAGCCACCAAACAATTAAATTGCCATGGGTTCCTATTGCAGGCCGTGGAAAAGTTGCTTACTCCTTAAACAGCTTCTGCATTCGTTGCTGACCGTCGGCGATGGCATTGGGATCCGTAGCCTGAAAAGGATAAATGAACATTAACATGCTAAGAAGAATCCTTTCTAAAAGCATCCAACATCCTATGGTATACATATCCACAGTAGATACAGGCCTAACAAACAGAGTCTACATCGGCACAAGGAGATCTTGAGACCAATTAGGACTGCCATTATTTCAAGAATGCAAATGCATGTTTCTCAAAAGCAAAAATACACAAAGTTGAATAATTTTTTCCAGCAGCTTATTGAAAAAGGACAGAAGCTTGAATGGGCTTTGATATCAATTTTGATTTAGGATCTTTACAAATTCAGAACTAAATTAGATTCTTGACAAGATCTTGAATGGTTATGGCTATTCATTATTGAAACAATGAAAAGAACATGAAATAAAGGAAGATAAAACACTAAGCAATCACACTTAAGCAGGAGAAGACAATCACACCCTACAACTTAAAATAAGCTGCTGGAATTTTATTAAAATCACTCTCTCTTTCAATGTTATTCACAATAACAACTTTATATAGGCTAGTGCTAGATCCTTTTCTAGAAGGACTAGGACTCCTAAATAACCTAGGATTACTAATAACCCAAAAAAAAGTACTTAAAAACTTCAATGGACTCAAAAAGCAAAATACGATTCATGGGCCTTTGGTACAGCCAAGGACAGCCTATTCTAGAAAATATGGAAATCATCAATTAACCTTATTCTACAAAACTTAATTAAAACTGATCCAGCAACTTTCTAACCTAAAAAACTTAAAACTAAGACTCAATAAGTAAAATAACTCATGAAATATATCATTCTTACTTATAAAAAATAAATAAATAAATAACTCATGAAATTTCCAAGAAGTCCCACATCAAAACTAGACCATAAATCTTGATCTTTTTGTATTTAATCTTGTTTTTGCTTGAACCCTTTCTTGTCTGAGTCATTTAAAGGAAGATTCACACATGGTATCTAACAGCGTAGGCAGGTGAGTGATGAGAAGCTGAGTTAAGTTAAGTAGCATCCTAGATCTCTCATAGCTTTACCAAATTTAAATCCTAAGCTAACCAATCATGGTATTTGTGGATCATGTGCATATCCAAGCAAGCCCCAACAAAATACTGATGAATAGAAAGATGTAAAATCATAGCACAAATATGATATTGGCTGATGGCAGTGATTAACAAATGACATGATGGGCCTTGTCCTTAGTGAGTGACACTGGACTTATGGTTAATTTGTACCAACATGATTATTGCAGGTAGTGATTTATAAAGTGATACAGTGAACAAATAATATTACCTTATCTTGCATCTCCTGCTTTATTTCCTCCAAATGTGGCCTCAAGAGCTGCAGAACATGCATAAACCATTATGGATGTGTTGCCATCATTTTAAAATAGAAGGATGTACATTATATGATAGATTAAATGCAGATTAAAATGAAAAGTAAAAAGAAAAAAAATCATAGATTTATGTAGTTTTGTGGCACTTAAACAGGTCTGCCCTCATAATTTCAATGAAGAAAACTACTTTGTAGAAGTAGTAAAACAATTCATAAAACATACACCACGTCAGCAAAGACTATTTACAAGTAATTAATAAATTCTTAATTGATCTGCAGGTATGAGGGCATCAGATTGTCAACAAGCATATCCGACAATTATGTAAATGAATCACCAAAAACGCAATGCTGTAACTAACAAGTACTGCCACATACAGTGAGTTTTGCAGTAGCTTTAAGTTGATTTATCAAAAGTGGAAGTGTTGCCCCCCGAATCACAAGAGTTGTTAAAGCTATAGCAGCCCACCTGAAAGAAGTAAAAAAAAATTAATATTAATAAAATACTTCCATATTTAACATATTAAAAATCCAATGTTGGTGTAAACTAAAAAGCTATTAAATATAAAATCGCATATTCAATCCATTGGAACTTGCTTGAGTAACTAGAAACCTTGTACTGCAACAATAAAAATTGGAATAATCATAACGAAGGTTGTTAACATCTAAATTATCTTTCATTGCATAACAAAGGAGGTCATCATCTTTTAATGAGAAAATTTGTATGCAAATGAAATGAATAGCTAAATTTCTTCATTATGTGACTTTCTTGGTGACAGCAGCTAATGCACAGGCAGATATTGTTATTGCTTACTATTGTGGCAAAAAAGTCAGCTTTATGACACTGTGTCTCACTACAATTGGGTAATATGAATCCAAAGAACTGACAGTTCAACAAGCCAATTTTTTTTTTTGAAGGTAAAAAGCCAGTTTTGTAATGTCAGACTTTTTGTAATTTAATGGTGGTTCATGTCAAGGTAGTTGGGTAAATGAGGTAATCTTCATGAACATCCATTTAGGATTCTTTGTGCATCGTTTCTTTCAGTAATCAGCAATTCTTAGTGCATGTTCTTAAGCAATTAATATAAACAATGTTCCACCATATCTGAATTTTGTAATTTTTTAGCATTCAATCCTACAAGAAACCATAGCAGTATAAAGAATTAAAGATGTCATTAAAAATAGAAAATAGAATTGCAAATGGCTCCTCACCAGTTCAAGCCAGTATAACAGTGCACATAATCTATAATGTACTGCAACATCTTGACTGGCAAGAAAGAATCAGCAGCAGCAATGGCAACTTCATTCACTGCCGCGGCCTGTGCAGCTACTGTTTCCATGGATGTATTTGAGAGAACCTCAGCAACATCACTGATTATTTCAACTTTGTCCGGCCCTCCACCAACTGTGGTCGACATATACCTGCAGAAAGAGGAACCTGAACTCGGCAGAAGAAACTCGTGGGAATATCTTCTATCTTGGAAAAAAGCACCAAACCCGGCTGAATTATTGAAGCTGCGACTTCCAAAGGACCTCCTTTGGAGAAAGCTATCAATTCTTTGAGAAGACAAGTCCTCATCAATCGAGCGGGTTTTACTATCATCATCATTATGGAGAACATAACTAAAAGATGGGTGGCATCTTCGAGCTATAATCGTAGCTCTTGTAGATAAACTACGCATAAAAGCCATTGATACACTTCTGAAAACAAATTTCACAAAAACCTAGATGAGATATAGAACCCTAAACTCAATTATATAAAAAAAAAATGAAAAAATCTCACTTTTTCGAAAGTGTAACAAAATTACATAAAAGGTTGCATTAACATTGCAATTAGAATTCAAATTACAAATCAACAATGATGGAATATAAAAATGAATACACGAATCAAAAAAAAAGAAAAATTCTTAAACCCTAGCAAAACCCCAACACCATCTATTGCCCCACAAGGTGAAAATTCCTAAAGACCATGACTTTAATGACAAACCAAAACCACAAAAACCAAAATTTAATTCATGGGCATGAAAGCTTTACAAATGCATAGCTTTAGTGAGTAAGGGAAATGGATCCAATATATATTAGAAACCAAAGTAAAGGACTTTGAATTCGAATTGAAGTAAAAACCCCTGATTTCAAAGCTGTGATTCAAAAGCAGAGGTTTTGTGAATGGAAGATTTGGAAAAGATCTCACCCTTACGAATCAGCTCCACAGAGAGGGAATTCTAAAATCTCAGAGGGGTCTGAGACTGTGTGTCAGACTCAGTTTGGGTAGCGAACGAAGTGTGGCCTAGTCCAAGAGATTGCTTTGCTTACTTGGTAGTTGAACCCAAACTAGGCCAATGGCGGTCTAGGGCTTAATTGTACGGTTCGTTAGTTTAGTAATTAAGGAAAATTCTTAGTTTAGATAAACTTTTGAGGATTCTAGCCTTTTATCCTTATTTTTTAAAATATTTGACAATATGTTTCTGTTTTGAAACTATATAGGTTCATGCTCCTATTTTAAAACTCAATTTTAATAAAATTGAGTTTCAATCAAAAAACTCAATTGGTAGAAAATCGAGTATGGTACGATCAAACTTTAAAAAAAAAAAAATTGCATGGAACTCAAGTTCTTAGAGCTCGAGTTCCATACCTATAGCAGCGTTTAAGAAGACCTATAATGGCGTTTTAAGCCCTATAGCGGCGTTTTCATACAATTTTTTGTTTTTATAAATTTGATCGCCCCATACCAGGTTCAGTGAGCCCTATAATTGCGTTTTAAAGTTCTATAGCGACGTTTTCATGCAATTTTTTGTTTCTATAAGTTTCATGCAATTTAAATGGAACTCGAGTTCTATGCAATTTTTTTATTTTTTTAAGTTTGATCGGGTATAACTCGATTTTAAACTAATCGAGTTTCAAAATAGAGACACGAACCTATATAGTTTCAAAACAGGGGCATACTGCCAAATATTTTTAAAAATAGGGGTAAAAGGCTAGAATCCCCTAAACTCTTTCTCCAAACATATATATATATATATATATATTTATTTATATAATGTAAGCTTTTTTTTTAATTTTTATTTTAAGAAACTAGTATAATGTAAACTAAATCAACATGAACTCACTATATTGTACATTTAAGTAATTTAGGCCATTTTCTATATTTAAAAAAAAAAAAAAAAGAGTAATTGAGACTCAAATAGGTGACCATTCGTGTTCACGGGTCGAGTTCATATCATTTCAAGTTATGGTATTTAGCTATTTATTAAACCTAACTTGTCTAATAAACATGTCAAGAATTTTCAACCCTAACACAACCCAACTACTTGACATAACACGTTTAACCCGTTTAATTAACAAGTTATATAAATGTCAATACAAACTAGCCTCTAAGCACAGACTCTTTTATTTTTTGGGTAAAATTTAATAATTTGCATCAATTATAATTTGAGATTACTACATTTTTCAATTACAAAATGCCCAGGGGTGTGATGAAAAAAATACCTAGGTATTTACAAAAAATACCTAGGTTTGGTGAGTGTTATGCATTTATGGATGAAATATTTTTTTCATCACACCCCTAGGTATGATATTTACAAAAAAAAAAAAAAAAAATGGTCTTTAACAACTACTTCATAGATTGACTACCACTTCGCTCACCAAAATTCATCCAATGTGTCTGCTATGCAATCTAACAAAATTGTTGATATGTCACCCTAAAAAAATACAAAAAAAAAATAAAGAGTAAGGCTTAAATGTAAGAAAAACAATAGACAAAAATAATTTGAGGAAGAGAGAGCATCACTTAGAACATATACACTAAAATAATTAGTCAAACCTGATAACCACAAAAGACAAAAATATATATTATTCCCATTCTTTAAAAAAGACTCATTAATTAGAGAAAACATTAAATACTTATCAAACCAACCAAATAAAAGAAAAAAAAAATGTAGAAGAGCAAGACTTAGGTACAGTACTTAGGTGTTGTACCTTAGGTTCTTCTTTTAAGATTCTGTCATGTGAATTTTTTTCTCATGGAAAAGAAATGTATTTTTTAATTAAGTAGCCACATGACAGAATTTTAAGACGAGAACCTAAGGAACAATACCTAAATTACTATACCTAAATTTTATCTAATGCAGAATATCCACACCTAGTGAGAATGTGCACGTTCCTTGAAGTTACACATTGATGCTATGAATGCTATAATTTTAGTTACAAATTGATGCATGATGGTGCCAATTAAGTACCTACAATTGTGCTCTCTACGCACCGAATTTATTGGACATGATAAGTGTGAAATGCTTAAACTTGACTAGCCTCTAAGCGTGCGCTCACGCGTGTGCTTAGAGGCTCTTCTATTTTTTGGGTAAGGGTTAGTTTATCGCATTTATTATTGTAACGATCCAAGGAAAAGTACTAACCACATCTGCGCTATACTTCTAGTTATTAATAAAGCCTAGATCTACCCAATAAATACCCGATGTGAGACTCGTCACACACCTACACGCATCACACAATCAATCAAATTGGGGCATTACAATCTCCTCCACTTAAATCCCTAACGTTCTTGTTAGGGCCCACTTTGTGGGCAGTGTCTCTAAGCCCACACGGGGTTACCGGGACGACTCTAATACCATATGTAACGACTCAAGGAAAAGTGCTAGCCACATCTGCGCTATACCTCAAAAGGGCTAGTCACAATTGAAGCTTCTTGTAGTTGTTAATAAAGCCCAGATCTGCCCAGTAAATACCCGATGTGGGACTCATCACACACCCATACGCATCACACAATCAATCAAATTGGGGCATCACAATTATAATTTGGGATTACTACATTTTTCAATCATAAAAAAACCTAGGGGTGTAATGAAAAAATTATTTCATTCACAAATGCATAACACTCACCACACTCTTAGGTATTTTTTTCGTCACACCCCTAGGTATTTTGTGATTGAAAACTGTAGTAATCTCAAATTATAATAAATGCAATAAATTAACCGTTACCCAAAAAATAGAAAAGCCTCTGAGCACACGTGTGAGTGCGTGCTCAGAGGCTTGTAGGTATATTTAAGGGTGTAGGTTTTTACCCCTAAAAGTTAGTCTATTATTTAGAAGCAATTTTCACCACAATTTTTAAATTTTATCTTTAAAGATAACTTCTCCAATATCATTCTTGTTTTTGCAAATTTGCATATATGGCAATTGCTTACAAAATCATCAAATGTGCAGTGACAGGCACAAAAAAGGACAATATTAAATTTCATATGGTAGGATATTTACAAAAAATGTTTTTTAACAACTACTTGATAGATTGACTACCACTTCACTCACCCAAATTCATCAAATGTGTCTATTATGCAATCTAACCAAATTGTTGATATGTCCCCCTAAAATAGTAAGGCTTAATGTAAGAAAAACAACAGATAAAAATAATAGGAGGAAGAGAGGACACCACTTAAAACACATACACTAAAATAATGAGTCAAACCTAATAACCAAAAAAAAAAAAAAAAAAGACAAATCAATATATATCATTCCTATTCTTTAAAAATAGTCATTAATTAGAGAAAATACTTAAACACCCATCAAATTGACCAAATAAAAGAAAAGAAAAGATTAAAAAAGATAATGATATGGAAAGAATAAGGATAACAAAGTGTGGTCCTATTTTATAAGCACTATTTTACGTGAGAGTTAAAAGTTTTTTTTTTTTTCTAAGTTAGCAGTCATCTAAATTAAAAAATAATATATATCAATGATGACTTAATAGAATTCAATGACGACTAAACTATAACTCCATAGAATTCAATGACTACTAAACTAGATGACCAAAAAAAAAAAAAAGACGAAATGGTGATGAATTGCTAGTTTGAGGGCTAAGAAAGCAACATGAACTTCATCAAGAAGGAGCTCCAATATGGGTAACAAAGAAGCATGGGCAAAAATAGCATTTCGATAATCTTTTTTTTTTTTGGTTAAAAGACGATTTTATAAAACTTAAAGCATTACATCTAGATTAGTACAGACTCTGTTAAAGAAAACACCATTACAATCATCCTCCAAAGCCTTAGCTAAGTCCATAGGCGGACTTGAAAACAACATGTATTCTAGTTCTTGGACAGCCCCTAGTCTAGCCATCAGATCCGCGCATCGATTAGCCTCGCAGTAGCAATGCTTCAACTGAACTTGCTGAAATCTGGTCATCAACTGCCTACAATCGTCCAAAATGGGAGATATAATCTGATTTACATAAGCAGAATTCTTAATGACATCCACAATCACTTTGGCATCTATCTCAACAATAAGACAAGAGATATTCAAACTACTACACAGCAAAAGACCATCCCTCAGCCCCCACAATTCAGTAGCAAAATTGTTAGTTGCTCCTACATGCCTAGTGAATCCAGCAACCCAATTCCCATGCTCATCCCTCACTACCCCTCCAAATCCCGCCCGCTCCATACACCCAATAACCGAGCCATCAGTGTTTAATTTTTTCCACCCTAAGGGCGGCTTCTCCCACCTGATTCTCTTGCTAACTCTACAGACTGGGTTATGTGGAGATGAGACACAAAACATAAACTCAGCAGCTTGATTAGAAATCTCCCTATACAGGTTCAGATTTGGGCTCTTCCTATTAAAAACAAAAGAATTCCTACTCTTCCAAATGCACCACACAGCAAAGTTAAACATGATTCTCCAAGGAGGCTTCCCTTGGATAAGACTACATCTCACTTTCCCATTATTTTGCAGCCACTTATGCAGATTACTCCTCCAAAAATCACTATTATCTCCCTTCACACCTAGCTGATTCCATATTTGCTTTACCCTTGGACAATCTCTAAAGGCATGCAATATGGTTTCCGGCTCTCTCAAGCAAACGGGACACCCTTCATCATCCCCAAATCCTCTTCTAGCAAGGCAAGTTTTAACTCTTATGCTATTATGAACACATCTCCATAGGAAAGTCTTAATTTTAGGGAGTGTATCTAATTTCCAAATCCAATCAGCATCTATAATTCCCACATCATCCACATCCCTAGCAAAGGAATAGGCACTTTTAAGATCAAAACAACCTCTAGCATTACCTCTCCATCCTAACCTATCCATTCCTCCATCCCCTAAGGAAATAGGAATGGCTTGGATGATCGATTTAATTTCAGTTGTAAGCTCAAAGGGAATTCAATTCCAATCCCAACCTCCACTTACCAAAACATCTTTAATCTTCCATTGGCTTGCTCCACGGTTTAAAAGACCATGAATGAGGCTACAGATAGGACATTTACATTTCCAATTGTCCAGCCAAAAGCTGAGAGTACTGCCTCTATAAACCACCCACATGCTGCCTTTGTTAAATGTTTCCCTACCCTTCTTGATGGCTCTCCAAATTTGAGAACAAGGCAGCCTATCCATATTAACAGCATTTAATCTCCTGTTACTGCAATATTTTCTTTTTAGCACTCTCACTCACAAAGCATCACCTTCCGTATGAAACCTCCAATTTAACTTGGCAAGGAGAGCAGTGTTTCTACCCTTCGCTTCTTGCAGACCCAGCCCACCTTCTTCTTTAGGATTTGTTACTTTCTGCCAGCCAACCCAATGAATTTTCCTAGTAGTCTCTGATGAATCCCACAGGAAGTTTTTATTAACCCAGTCTATACCATCCAAGATTCTTCTCAGTAAGGAAGTGCCTTGCATGACGTAAGAAGGGATTGTTGACGAGGATGCTTAAATCAAAATAGCCCTGCCAGCCAAAGAGAGCATGTTAGCTTTCCACCCAGCCAATTTTTGCTTAACTCTATCCAAGATAAAATTAAAGTCTTGAGTGGTGGCACCCGGATGTTTGATGGGAAAACCAAGGTATTTGCTAAGAGAGGCCGTGGAAGCAAAACCAAGAATATCACATAGTGATTCTCTTGTATCCTTATCCACATTAGGAGAGAAACACACTCTAGATTTGGTAATGCTCACTGATTGTCCCGACATGCTACAAAAATCATCTAGAACATCTCTAATAACAGCACACCTCCTCCCATCTGCCCTCCCAAATAACACTAAATCATCCGCGAAAAATAAATGCGAAAAGGATGGCCCACTTTGAGAAGCCATAACAGGCTGCCACAAATTTGCCTCACATTTTTCTTGGATAAGTTGGCCAAGGAAGTCCATACACAAAATAAACAAATATTGGGAGAGTGGGTCTCCTTGCCTAATCCCTCTCGATGGATAAATGGGGTCTAAGGCTTCTCCATTCACCAAGATTGAGGTTGAAACTGTAGAAACGCAACTCATAATAAGATCAATCAGATCAGCGGGCAAATTGGCTCTAATAAGCATACCTCTTATAAAGCTCCACTTAAGCTTGTCATACGCTTTCTCTAAGTCCACTTTAATGGTCATATACCCTACTTTCCCCTTTTTTTTGCTAAGGGTATGAACAATTTCCTGCACAATGATTGCATTGTCAATGTCTTTCCTCCCCGGAACAAAGGCAGCTTGAAGAGGGGATATAAGTTTCTCCAAAAAAGGCCTAAGTCTAGCAACAATAATCTTTGTAATCACTTTATAGACTGTATTGCATAAACTAATAGGCCTATAGTTACCCAACGTCTCCGGTCCTTGAATCTTTGGAATAAGGACAACGTGAGCCCTATTCAAGAACTCTGGAACTTTCCTCTCAGCAAAGACTTTCTTCACCAAATCAATCACAGAATTGCCAACAATCAACCAAAATCTATGAAAAAACCCCGCATGCAAGCCATCCGGTCTAAGGGCCTTAAAAGCCTTTAGAGACCACAAGGCATTTTTAATCTCCTCCACCGAAGCATCCCCACTAATACTCACCCTTTCCTCATCCGACAATTTTCCTTGCCATATAGTGGTAAAAGGAATCGACCAAGATGCACTAGAAAGAGAGGATGAGTACACTTCATTGAAACCACTCCAAATGACATTTTTAATAGCATCTTCTTCATACAGCCACTCCCCTACTGGATTTTTAATAGCCAAAATCTGGTTTCTTTTTCTCCTAACCAAAGTAAACACATGATAGAAGGCAGTATTTCTGTCTCCTTGAATAGCAGCAACAATAGAGAATAGATGTATAGAGAATCCATGTTGGTCCCATAATGTACGTGTTGGTGATGAATCAATTGATGCTAATTTTATGACTAACAAATTAAAAAAGAAAAAGAAAAAAGGAGTCACATAATACCACGTAGAGTCACACTTAGTGACAAAATATAATAACAAAGGAAACTCACACAATACTACGTAAGAACCCAAATACCAAGTGAAACTGAGTTCCCAATGCCTTTCTTATACAAACAACAAAGTACAACCCGGAAAACCAACATAAAAAATTACAAAGACCCATCAACATTTTAATATTTTTCATTATACAAACAACAAAGTACAACCCAAAAAACCAACATAAAAAACTACAAAGACACAAATGTAGAGAAGAATGAAGTCGAATAGTACTGAACTCAAAGCCTACACATTAGTGAAGAGTCATTCAAAATGAAACATCTTTTAATAGCGTCTTGTGAAGGCCTGTAAAATAATAGACCAAAAAATATCCACTAAATCTCGAAATAACAATAAGCAAAACATGGCCAAATAGAGAGAGAAATTGAAGTGAGAAATGTAGAAATAAAAAAGTGAGATGAGAGAGAGAGAGGGCTGAGATTTGATTTGAGAAAGAGCTTACCTCAAATCTACCTGTTGTTGTTGTTATTTGTAGTAAAATCTGAAGCAAAGAGGTGGGTGAGAGAAGTTTCTAAACAATGATGATAATGGTGAAAAGAAGATTAACATAGAGTTGAGAGAATGACCAAATAGAGAGAGAAATTGAAGTGAGAAATGTAGAAATAAAAAAGTGAGATCAGAGAGAAAGAGAGAGAGGGTTGAGATTTGATTTGAGAAAGAACTTACCTCAAATCTATTTGTTATTGTTGTTGTAGTGAAATCTGAAGCAAAGAGATGGGTGAGAAGAGTTTCTTAACAATGATGATAATGGTGAAAAGAAGATTAACATAGAATTGTGAGAATTAGAGCGAAGTTGTTGTTCGTTCATGGTTGTTGGGGGAGGACAAAGCTGTCTTTGTATTTTTTGTTTTTGTTTTCTTTTTGTTTTTAATTTTTTAATGTCAAAAATGGTTTGGGCTTTTGTGAGTCTGACTCTTCTGTCTCCAAACTAGAACCATAGGACATGAGTTGACAACTTGGACTTCAACTATCAACATCAACTGTCGACCGACGTTGGGAAACAAAGGCTTTTTTTATTTTTTATTATTAGACTGAAATCATTAAAATAATAATGATGAAAATTCAAAAAATACCCACTGAATTTTAGGTCATAAATTCACAATCAACCAACCCCTTGTTGTTTTAAATTTTTAATTATTACTTTATTAGAGTCAAACTTTGAGAAATTAAGTCAAATAACAAAAGAATGAGTTTGACAAAAAAAAATGTTATGACCTACTGAACACATTATTCATTTTAATGATTTTTTTTTTTTTTAAGAATATGAAATAAATCATTTTAGAGTAAAGCTTAATAAAAATTATTATAAGATTCGAAACACCAAACATAAACTAAAAAAAATTAATAAAACTTAACAACTGTAGGGACACAATTTCTAACGACCCAAGGATGGGCTCGTATATAAAGGGGTTCAAACAATACGATTTGTAGAGAGTGGGCTTAGAAAGGCTTGACCTTGGTCGTCGGGCAGCGATTTAGTCATGGTTTTTCATGGGAGCCCATACGAAGGTGAGTTTGGCCTGAATGACTGAGCCTTACACGGGTGTGGCGTGAAGATCTATCTCCTCGGAATTAGTCCGAGGAGAGTCTCGTCCTAGCCACCCTTCTTTTTTATGAGTTCGTTCTTCTCCCTTTTTCTCTCCCTTCTGGGCCTCTCTCTGTTAATGCAGCAAGCTTCCCTTTTATACTAGTATTTCCTTCCCGTTCTTCACCTACGTGTCCGTTTCTCCTTGTTCTGGGTGGTTACTTATCTTGTCAATCCTCACGTCAGAGTGGTTGGGGATAGCTGGATAGCAGGATATGAGTATGGGTTTGTCAGACGCTGGGCTCCACATTAAGGTGCTAGCAGCCTTCTCCCTTGTGCTGTTCCTGTGCTGAATCTGTCCTTTTCTTCCAGCGTTTCTGTGGGATATTGGACGTAAAGTCGTCCTCGGCCACATTCTTGGGCCTTCGAGGAGTTTCCATTCCGCGTCCTTGACAGTAGGGCTCCTCGGCTTGGACTTTGGGCCCTTAATACAAAGTGGGCTGGGACCTCAGATCTTGGGCCCCACAACAACAATATTAATATAAGAACAATCCAAAACACCAAAAAAGCGTAAACTAAAAAAAAATTAATAAAACTTAACAATGATTAATTGAAACAATATTAGGATAAAATTTCGTTTTCGATAATCTATTAAGGTTATTTTTTTTGTAGAAATTATAATTTTGGCCATCCAAAACATATTATCAAATAAACAATTATTAGCAAAATCTAAGAATTAAATTTCTATACATGCATTGTTATAAAATAATAATAATAAAAATAAAATTGCAAAAGTTAAAATTTGTCACCTATCCGATTATTTTTGTTTGGCTAACCTTTACTTTTCTTTAAACAAATGGCATTATAGAGTACTTCTAATACAGCTATTAAGAGTACTTTGTCCACCACAAAGGATTAGAAAATAAACAAAAATTAGTAAAGTCTCATAGTTTAACATCTAAATTGAGCACTATAAAAAATCATGATATGTAACAAAATAAATACCAAATTATCCAAATCATGCTATGTAATAGAATAATATTATATTTTTATGTGCTATATTTAATTCTTTAGAACGCAATATGATAACATTTAACAATCAAAGAAAAATAAAAAAATAAAAAAACAATAACAACAATTTAAAAAACAAAACTAAATCGCATTAACCCAAAATAGAGTTTTAAAGAATATAAAAAATTATCAACCTAAAGTAAAGATGCAAGAAAAAAAAATCCACCAAAATATAGAGAGAGAGAGAGAAAGGGAGAGAGAGAGTACCATTTTTTTTGTGAGAGAAAACTATGCATAGAATAGAAAAAATAGTGACAAATTTATAATAAGAGGGTGTGAATAAGAAGAGACAAAAATAAAGGAAGATGAAGGGAAAGAGAAAGAATGATATTAATGTAGAGGGTAGTGGGGAGATGAAAAGGTAAGGGAGGTAGAAAAATTGAAGAAGTAGTGGGGAGATGAAATGGTAAGGGATAGAGAAAGGTTGGAGAAGTGTAAATATTAAAAAAATAAATATTAAAAATAATTATAGGAAAATTGAAAAAAAAAAAAAAAAAAAAAAAAAACCCTAAAGCTTAAAAGGATTCAATTTTTTTTTTCTTCTTTCCTTTAAGCTGAAAAGGCTCACACAAAACCCTAAAATTGAACTGAAAAGGTTTTGAGTTGGACTTGATAGTGGAACTAAATAAATAAGAGGTGGATTTGATTAATTATACAGATTTATTGTAGGGTGATAGTAGAAGTAAATAAATAAGTAGTGAGCTGGATTTATTATAGAGTGATAGTGGAAGTAAATAAATAAGTAGTGGGCTGCATTTATAGGGTTGAAAATTGTAAAAATCATTTTAAATTTGTAGGAAAAATTATATTTAAAATAATAACAAAAATGACGTGGATGCTAATGTAGCGTAACGTGAAAGCAGCAGTATTTAACGTTACGCTTCAGCTTTTAGTAATATATATAGATATAGATTGGGTTCCCTAAATCCATTATACACATTTAAGGATTAAAACTCAAGAAAACTTTTAAGGATTAAAACATTTCCAAAAGAAGATTTTGTTTAGAAATGATTGTCCCATTGTTAAAGACCATTTGATAAGGATGTTGATAATGTGGACAAAGATTTTTTTTTTTTTTTTTTTTGAGAATAGTGGACAAAGTAGTTACTAATGAATATTTAGAAATAAAAGTTTAGAATGCATTCCCTAAAACATAAATGAATATTTCGAAATAAAATTTTAGAATGCATTCCCTAAAACATAAATAGATGACATAACCTCATCAAAAAATTCTAAAACATAAAAACCAATTTGAAAACAAGAAAATGACAATGCTAATCTTCTACCCTATTTGACTTCAAATTGAACAATTGAACTGAACTAGGCATACTCCAAATCCCAGAGTAGCTGATCATCAATGGCGGTGAAATTTGCATCATCAAGGCGCTTCCGAGTTTTGATTGACTGGACTGGTCCCCAGCCATTTTCGGTTTTGTCCAAGTTCACAACCACAACTCTTGCTCTCCTTGCCCATCCAGCCAGACCATAAGCATGGTGTCCAAATCCTCCACCGTAACAGAGTTGCAAACCAAATAGTTCAGCACAGTAGTCATTGATGTGATCATGGCCAACAATAAGAGCCTTCACATCTTTTGCACCAGCCAAGGATGTGAATAAGCCAGAGTTCACAGAAGGACTGCTAACACCTTCTTGTTGCACACCAACTTTTTTCGACAACATACTACTGTTAAATTCTGGCGGAGGAATGTGAAGGAATGTAAGTGCAGGTGCAGCTACTCTCAATTTTAGGGCCTCTGCATCGGCCATGTATTCTTGCTGCAATGAAAAAAATGAGAAAAATTTTGTTAATGCACAAATTTTTCATTTAGACAAAAGCTAAACTCTTATTGTTTTCAAATGACACAAAAACAAAAGATAAAAAGCATAGTAATCCTTGTATCAGTAATAATTAATTGAATGCATCTTATATGAGTTAAGTACCTGAAGCCTTTTAGAAGTCTGTAGGAGCAAAAATTGTTGAGAGTTTTTGACCCAATCATAGCCATATACAATTCGATGAACCTCCGACGGCCCTGGCGATGGAAAATCTCTATCCGCACAGCAGTCTGCATTATTGCCACTGTCTAGGAAGTAGAGATTGAGGGCCGATTTGTTTTCAAACTTAGAGCCCTCAGCTCCACCAACTTCCAGGTTATAGTTTCCAAAACCTTCAATATAATCAGCACTCTCAGGATTAAATTTAGACAGTGTGTTCTTTAACGTAGCCGTATATTTCATTACGTCTTCCCTTGAGAGTGAAGACTCATCATCATGGTTTCCCATAATGACAGCCCATGGGATGTTGGATGCGATTGCTGGTGCAAATGCATCACTCAGAGACTTCTTTGGATTGTGACAGTCGAACCCATAGATATTATCTCCTGTTGCACGTAATCAAATACTTCAATGGTTAGAACATCATGATTAAAAAGCTTAAGAAAGTGAATTTGTGACTAAAAAAAAAAAGACTGCATTTTGTATTGTTATATGCCCCCAGTCTCAAAAAGTAAAAAGAACCAAATTCTATATATAGCATCCTATGTGTAGGGACGTAAACTAGCCGACTTTTGACAAGAATTGAACGTTCAAGCTCTGGCTCTATGAGAAAAGAAAGAATTGGGAAAAACTGAATTACTTTGATTAATTTACTTTGTGTCTTTATATACATCACCAAGTCCAACTAGGAACGAGAAACAGAGCACTGAGCACTGAGCTAAGCTAACAGATCCTAACAACTTCTCTCACGTGTAAGTAACCAACCTACTCACGTGTGATTACTAATGGAAGAAAGTAAAAACTAAACTACAAGTCGTATATTGCTAATGAAAACAAATACAGCTACTAAACGACAAGAGCTTCAGATATGACTTCTTGAACTTCTGCTATACATGTTGAGCCGTGCTTCTTCTGCTCCAATTGCTTGCTCTGTTCTAAGTGTTTGCCTTGATCTTGATACTCCCCCTCAAGATGGACTGTAGGTTGATAAATGTTGATGAGTCCCATCTTGGATAAAAGCTTTGAAAACTGTTTATGGCTCAAAGCCTTAGTGAGCAAATCTGCTAATTGGGATTGAGTTCTAACATGGATAAGTTTGATAACTTTCTCCAACACTTTATTCCTTACAACATGGCAGTCAATTTCTATGTGTTTCGTTCGTTCATGGAAAACAGGATTGGAACCTATGTGGAGTGTTGCCTGGCTGTCACAGAACAACAAAGCTTATCTGCTGTGATTAACCTGAAGATCCTTTAGCAAATAAAGAATCCAAACTATCTCACAAGTTGAAACAGCCATAGCCCGATATTCTGCCTCTGCTGATGGTCTGGAAACAGTGGATTGTTTCTTTGATTTCCAAGAAACTAATGAGTCTCCAATGAATATACAATATCCAGTAACAAATCTTCTGGTATCTGGACATGAAGCCCAGTCAGAATCTGTAAAACCTTTTACATGCAACTCTGAATTTGCTGAGAAGAAAATGCCTTTACCCGATTCATTCTTCAAGTACTGCAAAACCTTAAGTGCTGCCTCAAGGTGTGGTTTTCTTGGTTTAGCCATAAATTGGCTTAGTTTGTGGACTGCAAAGGTGAGGTCAGGTCTAGTGATGCTTAGGTACAGCAACCTTCCCACCAATCTTCTATATTGCCCTGGATCATCAAGTAATAAACCTTCATGTTTGCGGAGCTTCAAACTTTGATCCATAGGAACTTTTACAGGTTTGCACCCAAGAAGCCCTGCATCCTCCAAAATCTCAAGAGCATACTTCCTTTGACATAGGGAAATGCCTTTTTCTGTCCTAGCTACTTCCAAACCAAGAAAATATCTCAATGCACCCAAATCCTTCAGCTAGAATTTCTGATTCAACATCACCTTAAATTGATCAACTTGCCCCTTATCATTGCTTGCTATGAGAATGTCATTAACATATACTAACAAAGCAATGAATGAATCTCCTTGTTGCCTAGTGAAGAGTGAGTAGTCAGCCTTAGATTGAGTAAACCCAAGTTGAGTCAATGTGTTTGAGAACTTAGAAAACCATTGTCTGGAGGCCTGTTTAAGTCCATAAAGTGACTTATTTAATCTGCATACAAGTTGTTCTCCATGCTCCCCCTTGCTGTGAAAACCAGGTGGAAGAGCCATGTAGACTTCTTCATGCAAGTCACCATGAAGAAAGGCATTATTTACATCAAGTTGGCTAAGGAACCAGCCTTTCACAGCAGCCACTGCAAGTACACACTTCACAGAAACCATTTTGGCAACAGGGCTAAAGGTTTCAAGGTAATCTAAGCCCTCCTTTTGAGTAAACCCTTTTGCAACCAACCTTGCTTTGTATCTTTCAATAGCCCCATCAGCCTTATACTTAATCCTATAAACCCATTTGCATCCTATAGGATGTTTATCATGAGGCAAAGGAGTGACAATCCAAGTATTATTGGCTTCCAAGGTAGCAATCTCAGCATTCATGGCATCTTGCCACTTAGGATCAGTTGCAGCTTGTGAAAAATACTTAGGTTCTGTGTTGGTACAAATTGAGCAACAAAAGGATTTGTAGGTAGGAGATAAAGTAGCATAAGAAAGATAAGAAGAAAGAGGATGGGAAGTGCCTGACTGGGACTGATTGGAGATGATGGTTGATGAAATTTGGTTGCAATGATAAGCCTTAAGGTAAGATGGAGGTTTAGGTACCCTATTAGACCTTCTAGGAGCATCAGTAAGCACAGCTAGAGTAACAGAAACAGCATGATCAAGAACATCAGTAGCAACATGATCAAAAACATCAGGAAATGCTTGATCATCTAAGTCAAGATCATGATGAATCTGAACAAAAGAATCAACATTGACAGGTGATATAGGATCAAGCAAGGCATGAGGGATGGAAGGAATGCTAGGCAAAGGAATTAAGGCAGATGAAGGAAGAGGAGTGTGTGAAGTAAAAGGAAACACCTTTTCATGAAAGATGACATCCCTAGAGATGAAAATAGAGTGAGATTGAAGATCAAGCAGCTTGTAACCCTTGATATTGAACGGGTATCCTAAGAAAACTGACTTCCTAGCTCTAGGGGTGAACTTGAGTTTATGTGGATTGACATTAGTAGCAAAGCAAATGCAGCCAAAGGTCCTGAGGTGAGAGTAAGAGGGGATTTGATTGAAAAGCACCTCATAAGGAGACTTATTTTGCAGAAAAGGAGTAGGAAGTCTATTGATCAAATAGACAGCTGTGAGGATGCAATCACCCCAGAAAACAAGAGGAATGTTGGACTGAATTTGCAAGGCCCTAGCTGTTGCAAGAATGTGCTGATGTTTCCTCTCCACAACTGAATTCTGTTGTGGAGTGTAGACATAGCTTTGTTGATGAATAATGCCATTAGAGGTGTAAAAATCAAACATGTTAAACTCTAAAGCATTATCAGTTCTAATGGACTTAATAGGGGTTTGAAATTGAGTATGGACCATTTTGTAGTATGAAACAATCAAAGGCCTAACTTCAGATTTAGCTTTCATGAGGAAAACCCAAGTGGCTCTTGATGCATCATCTACAATTGTAAGAAAGTATTTATGTCCAGCAGTAGTAGGAATGGAAAATGGCCCCCAAACATCCATGTGAACAAGATCAAATGAATGAATAGCTCTTTTATTTTCAAAAGGAAAGGGTAGCCTCTTTTGCTTTGCCAAAGGGCATACAATGTAGTCTTTGGTACAACAATTTTGCAAGAAAGGAAAAAGATGACCTAAAGCATGAACTTTCATATCATATGGATGTCCTAGCCTAGAATGCCATAGAGAATACAAGTTGCCATGAGAAACATAAGAGGAAAAGGCAGTGAAAGAACTAGACTTATTCTTGAGAAGAAAATCATCAAGAGACTTGGAAGCATGAGAAAGGCTAGATGCTTGTAACAGATAGAGTCCATCATGCATTCTGCCTATTCCAATCGTGTTCCAACAGGTAAGGGCCTGTATAAAACAATAGTTGGACAGAAATACAAGACAAAAGGGTTGAGATTGAGTCAAGGCACTAACAGATATCAAGTTAAAAGAAAATGAAGGCAATTAAAGGACATTTGTTAGGGTAATATGAGAGGAAAGCTTAATTGTACCAACATAAGTCACAAGTGCAGCCTCCCCATTGGGTAATTCAACCACAGAATGTGAAATTGCAGTAAAAGAAGTCAATAAATGCATTGAACAAACTATGTGATCTGTAGCACCAGTATCTATAACCCAAGTTTCAGCACCAAAAGCCTTTCTATTCACAACCTTAGCAGAAAAAACTGAATGAGGTGAACAAGGAACAGTACCTGCAACTGTATTGGATGGCAATGAAACGGTATTAACTTTGTGAGGCTCTTGAACTGTTGAAGTTTGGTGAGCTCCAATCAATGACAAAAGTTGGTGATACTAATCAAGAGTAAATGCAGGTGCTTGAGCAGTGACAAATTGATTATACTCAGTAGTTGGAGCCAAGCAATGCCCTTGAAACTGATTTGTAATAGGATTATGATCAGTATTAGAAGCCAAGTAATGGCCCTGGAACTGATTTGCAACAGCTGAAACTTGATGAGTCATCATATTCCTGTTCTTGAATTTGTAGCCAGGTGGAAAACCATGGAGTTTATAACATTTTTCCACAATGTGTCCCAACTTTTCACAGTGAGTGCACAATGGCCTTTCTTTTCCTTTTGGATTTATGCTTGAGCTCTTGGCAGCCAAAACCGTAGATTCAACTCTAACAGAATTAGTAACTGATCTTTGTATTTCCTCTTGGATAAACAAAGAATGAGCCTTATTAACAGAAGGCAGTGGATCCATGAGCAAAATTTGTGTTCTGACTTGAGAAAACACATCATTGACTCCCATGAGGAACTTTATTGTTGCTTCTTTGATTTGAAGATCCTTCAATCTCTGATTAACATTGCACACGCATTTGCCACAAGTGCATTGAGGAAACGGACTAAGATTCTAGAGCTGATCCCACAAGACCTTAAGCTGAGTGAAATAATCAGTGAGTGATTGTTCTCCCTGATGGAACTCAGCAATTTACTTCTGGATGTTGAAAACCTTGGTTCCATTTCCTTGACTAAATGTGTCTCGAAGCTCAGTCCAAATCTCAAAAGCAGTATCTCTGTAAATGATACTACCCTGAAGTTTTGGTGATACTGAGTTGATGATCCAAGTACCAACTATATTATCATCACGAATCCATGCTTGAACAGCCGTTGGTGAATTCACGAGTGGAGAAGAAATGGTTATAGAACCATCTATAAAACCAAGCTTATTTTTACCAATCAAAGACTTTCTCACTGATCTTGCCCAAGCAGAATAATTTTCTTCTCCAACCAAAGGTTGAGAAGTGAGAACAGCCCCTGGATTTTCTCTTGGATGTAAGAACAGGGGATCATTGAGATTATATGAGTCTTGCAAAGAAGATGAAGATTCAGTGGTAGAAGTATTAGCTATTGTGGCAGCCATTAAGGCAAAGAAAAAGCTTGAGAAGATTTTAAGAAAGCTTGAGAAAGCTTGAGAAGAGCAACAATGGTGGACGATGAAAGAGAAATTCCCAAATTTGTAAAACCCTAGAATTTCAAGCTTTCTAGGAGCTTTGATACCATATGAGAAAAGAAAGAATTGGGAAAAACTGAATTACTTTGATTAATTTACTTTGTGTCTTTATATACATCACCAAGTCCAGCTAGGAACGAGAAACAGAGCACTGAGCACTGAGCTAAGCTAACAGATCCTAACAACTTCTCTCATGTGTAAGTAACCAACCTACTCACGTGTGATTACTAATGGAAGAAAGTAAAAACTAAACTACAAGTCGTATATTGCTAATGAAAACAAATATAGCTACTAAACGACAAGAGCTTCAGATATGACTTCTTGAACTTCTGCTATACATGTTGAGCCGTGCTTCTTCTGCTCCAATTGCTTGCTCTGTTCTAAGTGTTTGCCTTGATCTTGATGCTCGACAACAAATAGAAGAAGAAGCGTCCTATGTTAGCACAAACGAATCCCATACCTGTGAAAACAATGAGATCGGGATTCTCAGCAAGGATCGTGCATTCGAGAAAGGCAGTGGTGTTGAGGTCAGAGCAATAAGGCTCTTGGCTCGGAAACACATCTTCACAAGTCGTGTTTTTGCCGTTTGCATAATGCATATCTGCCACTCGCAGTATCTTAAAGGTTCCATCTTTCCTAAAACGTAGTAGCATGTCAGCCAAGATGCCGATCGGGAACAAAATGAGACAGAGCAGTACTGCCTCCACAAAATTTGAAGAACAACCCACTTTCATTTTTCTTCTTTCTAAGCACTTCCTTTCTCTCTTATAAAACCCCAGTCCGAAAAATCTCACTTTGCTATGCTCTGTTCTGCTCTGCTGTGCTCCCTTTAAAAAGGTAAATAAATCGGTGGGAATGGTGATTTGAATGTTGTATACAGTATACTTCTTCATCGAGAATCTCTTCCTTATAGAATTCGAGATCATGGGAGATAAGAATATAAAGTATATTCTCTCTATAATATTGAACCTTATCGTTATCACAAAATTTTGAAAACAACAGATTTACACTGGATACGGAAGAAGAGAGAGAACGAATAGATGTGTTGTACCCGTTGGTGTTGATTTTTTTTTCTTTTTTTTTTCAAATATCTTTTTCCCTTTTATTTTTCTGTATGCCATTTGTGTTTTTATTTTACATTTTTACCGTTAGTTTTTGGTGCCGTTTGGATTCAGCGTTTTCCGCTGAATCCAAGGCTGTGTTTGGTTGCTGTAAAACGTTTTCCGGAAAATACATATTTTTTGGAAATGCTAATTTCCGAAAAAGGAAAATATTTCCATGTGTTTGGTTGCATTTCAAAAAATTTTCCGGAAAATATTTTCTGGTGTTTGGAAAAGAAGAAGGAAAACACAAATCCAAAAACACAAGCCACAACCTAGAAAAAAATCATCAACGATCGCGATCAACGTCGCGATCTTGCGTTCGCGAGATCGCAAATGACGCTTCGCGAGATCGCGCCGTCGATCGCGATCTCGATCCGGCGCGATCTCGCGAAGGCGAGATCGTGATCGACGGCGCAATCTCGTGAAGCGTCGATCACGGTCGTCGGACTGGAGCTCGCGAGATAGGCGTGGACTGGAGCTCGGAGTACGCCGGCGATCGTCGAATTGACTGGAGCTCGGTCTTCTCCTCTCGCGCTCTCTCTCTCTCTCTCTCTCTCTCTCTCTCTCTCTCTCTCTCTCTCTCTCTCTCTCTCTCTCCAGAAATACTTTGAAGTGAAAATGAGGGGAGAAAATCATTTTCGGGTCAAAGGTGGAAATATTGGTCAACCGGAAGTCATTTTCCGGAAAATATCATTTTCCGTGATAGCCAAACACGTGGGTTTTACGGAAAATGATTTCTGGAAACGGTTTTCACCCAATTCAAACACAGCCCAAGCTGCATTTTTCCTTTTTTTTTTTTTTTTTTTTTTTTTTTTCCTCACTTCACGTGTTCCAGGGACAATAAGCACTGTAGCGCACTGTAGCAGTACTGTAGCAGCACTGTTTATCACTGTTCACGCACTAAAAAATATTAAAAATGGGTCCCACAATACTATTCACACATTTAAAAATTATTTTGCTATAGTACTTTTAGTTTTCAGTTTTCAATTTCAGCAACAATAAGTAATATGTAATCTACTAGCTAATTTTGGTGTCAAATATAACTTTTTCTAAAAAATATAAAATGGTCTTCTAAACATATTTGTTTGGTTTTTAATATTTTAAAAATTGTTCTTAGAAATGGGAGCCAAACATATAAGGTCTGTTTGGTACATAAACTTAAACACATATTTTCAGTTTTTAAACAACATTATATCTATTTTCACATATTTTTTCACCCACACGTATTTCAAAAAAAACTGAAAACTATTGTTTAAACACACGTACCAAATGAGCCCATAATAATACAAAAATTATTATCTTAAAACTAGCTTCAAATTCAATTTTTTGAAAACTATTTTCACACTATTTTGAAAACAAAAACACAAATCTACCCACTAACAACTTGGGCTTTAGCAACCAACATCCTTCTTAAGTTGGTGTATTAGTCACATACTTGAATCCATGCATCAATTGGTTAGTCACGTAGTGGGAGCCGTGCATTGAAAGGAAAGATCGTCACTATATTACAAGTTCAATTGTGTATTGGGGTAAGGGTTCAACTGTAGTTTGGTATAAGGTACTGTGATTCTTTTACTTGTAACTGCTTGTTTTGATAATAGTGGATTCTTAAAAATGGTGACCTTAAATTTACCCGGTGGGGTTTTTGCCTTGAAAGTTTTCCCTATTCGTAAACAAATCACCGTGTCAAATTTATTTTTCCGCTGCATTTAACTTAGTTGATGATTTGTTTGTGCAACCACGCATATTGCATGTTAATTGACCTAATTAATTAACTTGGCTAATTAATTGGTTAATTTACCTTAAGGAGTCAATACATTCTTGGCCTATTACGGCATATAATACCACCCGCACACTACCATGAAGGGATAGGTGGTCGTTGATTTCATCGCGGAGTACACCAATATGGAAGGCCAGGGGGTAGAAGAGCACCCTCAATGGAGTATCCACATGAACGAATTGTCCAACAAGCAGGCTGGCGAAGTAGGTATAGTACTCCACTCCCCAGAAGGGAACGAGATCGAGTGCATGATTCGTCTCGACTTCCTTACGACCAACAATGAGGTGGAGTACGAAGCTTTAATGGCAGGATTGGATCTCACCAAAGCAGCAAGGGCCATAAGTATGGTTGTTTATTGCGATTCTTAGGTGGTCACAAGTCAGGTGAACAGTGACTACGAATGCAAAGGTGAACAGATGAAGAAATGTCTGGAGCAAGTAAGGAAACAGGTGGGCAACCTTTAAGGCAAGTTTGTTTAAATCTCAAGGGAAGAGAACAAGCAAGCTTACCGTCTTGCGAAGGCTGCATTAGCAAAACACATGCTCATCCCCAGTAAGGTACTTTCTTTTGTTCAACTTTCACCTTTGATAAATGGCGTCGATGTGCAGGAAATAGGCTCCGAAATCAACTGGACCACACCGATAGTTTCGTACTTGAAAGACGGCATACTACTTGACGGTAAAGAGGCTGCAAGAAAGCTGAAGGTTCAGGGGGCACGATTCGTACTAATAAAGGATGTCTTGTACAAAAAAGGCTTCTTCTGACCGTACCTAAGATGCCTCAGTTCCGAGGAAGTGGATTATGTTATGAGGGAAGTTCACAAAGGGATTTGCGAAAACCATTCAGTGTCACGGTCACTGGTGCATAAGCTGATTTAAGCAGGATACTATTGGCTTACCATGCAGAAGGATGCCCAAGCCTATGTCAAAGCCTGCGACAAATGTCAATGGTTCAGCAACAACATCAGACGGCCAACAAAAGAGCTCACCCCGATGACAGCTTCGTGTTCTTTTGCTCAATGGGGGTTAGACATCATGGGCCCATTCCCGACAACGACAAGACAATTGAAGTTCCTAATGGTCAATATAGATTACCTTACAAAATGGGTGGGAGCTGAAGCACTAGCCACCATCACGAAGAAGAACATACAAAGTTTCGTCTGGAGAAACATCATCTGTAGGTACGGGATCCCTAGAGTATTGGTCATGGACAACGGAAAACAGTTCGACAATGAGCCATTCAGAGATTTTTGCTCACAGCTGGAGATCAAGAATCACTACTCCTCACCCGCCTACTCTAAGGCTAACGGACAAGTTGAGGTCACGAACCGATCCTTACTCAAAATCATCAAGACTCGGGTCGAGGGGGCAAAGGGCATATGGTCAGGCAAACTGCTAAGTGTACCATGGGTGTACAGGACGACGACCAGAACACCTACAAGAGAGACACCATTTCGACTAGCATACGGGAGCGAAGCTATTATCCCTGTTGAAATCAAACTCACAAGTTATAGAGTGGAGAACCATGATGAGAGTAGAAACGACGAAGCCATGCGCCTACAACTTGACCTAGTAGACGAGGTTAGAGCAACAATTGCACAAAGGTTAGCACGATACCAAAACTTCATGGCAAAGCACTACAACTCCAGAGTCGTACACAGAGATTTCCAAGTTGGAGACCTTGTCTTGAGGAATGTGACGGGTGCCACAAGAGATCCCTCCTAGGGAAAGCAATGACCTAATTGGGAAGGACCTTACAAAATCACATCATGGCAGAGGAAATGCACCAACCACTTGGAGACGCTAGATGGACAGAATTGCATCATCCATGGAACACTGAGCACCTAAAGAAATACTACTAGTAGACGATGACATGCAGAACACCACTCCTCATTTCCAGTTTTTTTTTTTTAGTTAATTTTTATTATCTATAGTACTTTTTAGCCCAAATGGCAGCTTTTCCTTTTTTTAGAACGATTTTTGGCTTATATTTATCATAATAAGAGGAGTTATTTAGATAAACCATGCACATTTCTACAAAACTGTGTCTACAACTAAGTCCACAAATGGATGAAAGAATCCCAAGTGACGCTTCGATGTTTATTAGCATCCATGAGTGGACGGATGCATCCTGAAGGGATGCCTTGAAATATGTCCTTAAGAGGACAGACACATCCCAAAGGGTGCCTAGAAAAATACAAATCCTAAGAATGGACGGACACATTAATTAATGGACGGATACATCCCACGGGATCCATTGAAATTCTCATAAGCCCCATGGAGTGGACGGATACATCCAATAGACGCATCGAAATTTATATAAGCCCCATAAAGTGGACAAATATGTCTAAGAGATGCATCGAAATATATATAAGTCCCACAAAGTGGACGGATGCATCTCAGGGATTCATTAAAATTTATTAAAGTCCATTAGTGAACGGACACATCCCAAAGAATGCATAAAAATCTATACAAGTCCCATAAATGGACGGATACATCTCAAAAGATACATTAAGATTCATTAAAGTCCATTAGTGGACAAATGCACTGGATTTATTAGTGGATGTATATATTAAATTTTAACAAAGTCCATTGGTGGACAGACACATCCCAAGGGATGCCTTAAAATTTAAACAAGTCCATGAATGAACAGAAGAAAGTGACCCCACAGGGTACATTGAAATTATATATGGATGGACACATCCCACTTGAAAAAGAGACGGATCATTCCTAGATATAAATCTAAGCGAAAAGAAGCCAACAGGCATAAAATTGAAATCTCCTAGATGGAACGGAGGCAAATAAACTTAGAATCAAAAGCCCAAAAATATTAAAGTTATACAACCATTGTTTTCTACATGATTTCAATAATAAAATAAAAATAAAATTTCAAAATCTAAGGCTAGTCAACAGGGGCCTCCTCGTCCATAACCTTCTTATTACCAGCCGTCTTGGGCTCCTTAAAAGGATGGTTCTCATCCTCGACGGATTTAACCTATTCATCTTGTAGAGTGGCATCTCCATCAACTTGAGCGTCGGGAGTAGGGTTAGCCTCAAACAGCACGTCAGTACCTTCAGACTCAATGGATCTGGCTGGGATCTGGGCCATGGCATTAATGGAGATCTGAAAAATGTCTAGGTTAGGGAAGAGTGCCTTGACCTGACGGAGGCACTCATTAGAGCCGTCTGCATAGCAGCCGTCGAGCTTGTAAAAGAATCCGTCGAAGTTACAGAACTCCATTTTCCCGTCCTCCTTAGCTCGAGGACTTGCTTCCTCAACAAGGAGATCTCCCCATCCTTGTCCTTGAGCACCTTCTTCAGAGCCTCGGCATGACTCTCCGACTCCTCCAAGGCTTTCTTCGTCACATCCAACTTCTTAATCTGCACCTCCCTCCAGGTCTTAAGCTCGTTCAACCCCGTCTCCGCAGCCTCAACCCTTTCCTTCAGATAGTTAACTAGCTTCTTTTGGGCCATGAAACAGTCCATTAAGCCCTTCATCATCAGCACCCCTTGCAAGAATCAAAACAACATTAGAAATAAGGGTAATTGAGGGACGAAAGGGAAAGAGGACGGTTACATACTTGAGCCAAGCTGAAAAAGGCCTCTCTCCCCCGTGGCCTCGGTTGCATGGTTGCCCAAGTCTTCGTAATCATCATCCTTGATGATAGACGAAAGTTGTCCGATGGCATATCGTGAGTCTTCACAAAGGAGGGGAGGACGCTACTCAACAATGGGACCTTTGGCCGTCATTAAACCTTTGTCGGTCCCATGATAGGGCGGAGGAGGTAGATTAGCAGATGGAGGCGTCTCCCTGACGGTTGGAGAAATTACAACTTTAGGCTTCTTAGCTGGATGGTCAACCTTGTCTGTCATCTTCCTCTTAATAAATGGCTTAATGGGGCCTGTCCCTCCGGCAAGGGGCAAGCCCTCCTCCTACTGCTTTTTCGCCTGCACGGTGGCTTGCTGATGGATAAAAGCCCTTCTCTTACCATCTTCCATTTCTGCGCCAAAGGGGACTAGGAGGAAAGAGTTAGGCATAAAACCTCAAAAGAACTAAATGAGTAAAGGAATAAGCGACGGACTCACGTTAGCATGCTTGTGCGTCGTAGCAACGGGCAGTGGCTGTAGGCTCGGGACCCTTATAGTACCAATGCAGGGTGTCCAAGGTGACGAGCATCTTCCACGCCCTCTCTTGCAGTGAAATTTTGAAGATCTTCTCTAAAAAGTTCCACTGTTCAAGGTCAACCTTTGGACGGTCCTAAGTTACAACAAAAGACAGTTAGATTAACAAGTAAAACAGACGAAATAAATAAACGAGCAAATTTAAAGCAAACGGACGCCTACCAGACGGTGGCATTATTCCCCAAGTTCTATCAACAAGGGGCATGTTCTCCCATTCATTGGGGTGGCATATCCAGTTGTCTCCCTGGATGAAGAAGTACTGGTTCTTCCAGTTTCGGTTGGAATCAAGGGTCTCGTACATCGCCTGAGCAATGGTTTCCTTGGTAAGAAACTGTAAATGTCCCTAGACTTAACAATCTCAGAAGGACAATAACAATGGAAGAACTCCTCTACGGTTAGTTGACGTCTCCCTTTAATTAGAACCCCGTATAACACCTCTGCACCAAGGAAGATTCTATAAGCATTCAGAGCAATCTGGGTGACAGCTAGTCCTAAGTATTGGAGTAAGCAACGGTGGATAGCACTCAAAGGCAATCTAAATCCTGCCTTGAACATTTGCTCTTTAATGGTCGAGTTAAAATCGTTGACTGTCCACATGAGGGGAAGAACGAAATTCCTGAGGCTGTCAGGGCCAATGATAGATCTAATAGGAGATTCAACATTCTCAACGTTCTCCTCGCCATCTGAGTCTCTATTTGTATCACTCTCTGACTTGTCCACGTCCGAATCCTCATCCTCCTCCTCGGAAGGTAAGTTGGCAGACGGAACCCTTTTAGAATAAGAGGCGCCGAGGTCATTTTGACCTGACGAGTACACCTCATCGTAGCCTACTCCTTCGCGGACACACAATTGCTCACTTGACGCTTCACTAGACATCTATTACACCTACACGTGATGGATAAACTCCTAAGACTCTACAGGTCTGCATATGCGACGGACATACAGTACTTAAAGAAAACAATAAGAAAAAAAAATGTGTATAGGACAGAATGCACTTACAAGTGTACAATGCAGAAAAGGGACAAAAATGGCATGGTGAACGGACACACTGAGGTGACAGAGTGACAGATTCCTACAGGTGATGGTGGCTCTCTAGCACTGGAAAATGGTTGCGAAAAGTAGTAATGGAGGGGAGAAGCAACATATATATAAAGGAAACGACGCGGAAGATGAAGAGACGCTTCGATCCGAGTAACCAACCACTGAAATTGTGCCATGTGTCCCCTCAGCATTTATAACTCTCAACTACCCTGTCAATCAAAACATGACTCCCTAGAACTAGGCGAGATCGTCACTCCACGTGTCCGTCTAGGATACCAGGCGATGGACCCATAGAATGAGGGGGCAACTGGTAGGGATAAACCCTAAGGCAGATGGATCCAATCAATAGAGTTAGTCATAAGTGACGGTGTTGCCAAAAGAGACGGTCTAGATAGCTTAACAGTCAAGGAATTGATAGAGGGAATCATGTCTCGGACAAAAAGGTAGAGAGACGGGTGGATTCTTTGAAGTAGACGAACTCAAGTAAGACGGACGGATTCTTTGTAGTGGACGGATTCCAATGAGATGAGCGAACGCAAGGGAGACAGGTAGTAAAGCCACATGGCATCCACATGGTCTAAGTGGTCTCCAAGAAACCTAATATGGAAATGTCTTGCATCTCATGCTCAGAATCCCTACAAGGAAATGTTGGTGCAAACACAATAATAATGGAAATAATACACAAAGAGAAACTGAATAGTACTTCTGAATATTATTAATATAAAGAAATGAAATACACAACACTATTTGGACTGAGGCGCGGCACTCGCTCTCTTTAAGGAGATTCAAGCCCTTGGTTGGCTAACTCTTGTAACCGGTGCAGACCTTCTCTGACTTGTCTCCCCCAGGATACAACAGCCCAACAAGTGTTGTATGGCTAGAACAACCTCTGCACAAAGTGTTCAAGCCCAAAGCTCCACCAGAAAGAACACCCTTCCTTGCCAATAATCTCTCTATTTTTTTAGTGTGTATTGTGAATTGCAGTAACTTGGATTGGGTCTGAATGAGTCTATTTATAGGCTCAATGGGCCTTACGAAATTACTACCCAATTTATTCTAATTAATTAGGTCCAATTATTCTGATGTAATGGGTGTTACAAGATTAATTGTTGGATATTAATCTGATGGGCTGGAGTTACACAATTAATGGTGAGATGAGGAGTTTCTGAAGAATGAATAGGCCCAAACGGATAGTCCATTAAGTGGGTTAATGGCTCTTCATTGTCCATAATAAAAATGGAGTATTAATTCGGGCCATTTACTCACCAACGGATATGGTAATTATTCTGAATGGACTGTCAAGTAGGAGGATCCAAGGGGCTGATTCATTTCCATTTTTGATACCTCCACTCTTCACCTCCCCCTTGCGCACGTATCTAGCCCAATATCTGAGACAATTCATGTTAGCTCATTAATCACCACAATTAAAAAGAATAAAAAAGTCCCTCTCCTTTTCAATGTGGGATTAAACATTTTTCACAACTCTTCATCTTCCATATTCACTCCACATCTTTACATTTATTTTATAACATTTACTCATTTTAATTATTTAATATTAAAACGTTCCAACAATCCCCCACTCATTTTAATATTAAATTTTAGTTAAAGAGAGATTACCAAGCAAAGATGGGTCACTATGCATCATGAAGGTGTGCTCTGCATTGAACCTTCACTTAGTAAAACAGCGATCTCAACTCCAGAGTTGTAGTGGTCTCCGACTTGAACTAGGACTGCTTTAGGGAAATTAAACATCACTGCTTACACATAACAACCCAGGTGTTGACATGAGCTTTTATAGCTAGCACTTTACGGCCATGTGCTGATCCCAGTTTCATGGGTGTATTTGAGATTAAGTCCAAATCTCATAGGGAGCGGCCCCACCCCCACACTCACATAGGTGAAATTTGTCAAGGGTGCTCCTGCAATTCTGACACCCCACTCATACGAGCTACAAATTTCATTAAGAGTTTTTTACTCAACCTCTCCACATTACAGGATAAATGCACTTACATCATAGGGATGAACAATTAAAAAATTATTTACAGAATAAATAATTTAAAAAAAAATAAATAGTGCATTTCTTACGACCATCATATGATTCGTTTTTCCCATTGAACCCAATTCTCAGGATCTCTGGTCCTTGGGTTGGGTATCCTCATACATGGCTCATGATTCTATGGACTTTAGTCCCATCCCCCTCGATGTATTCCAGACTCTATCTTTTGCCAAGGCCTTGGTAAATGGATCTGCAAGATTATCATTAGATTTAATATAATCCACAGTTATGATGCCACTACTCAAATAAGATCGCACGGTACTGTGCTTTCTTCTTATAGGTCTGGATTTACCGTTGTAGTAACGGTTTTTAACTCTACCAATTGTGGCAGTGCTATCACAATGAATTAATATAGGTGGAATTGGCTTTTCCCAAAGGGAATTTCATATAACAAATCTCTGAGCCAATTTGCCTCTTCACTAGCTGAAGCTAATGCTATTAATTCAGCTTCCATTGTTGAATTAGCAATTATTGTTTGCTTTTTAGATTTCCAACAAATAGCACCACTACCTAAGGTAAAAATATAACCAGTGGTAGAGAGAGAATCACCTGACAAAGTATTCCAATCGGCATCACTAAAAGCTTCAATCACAGCAGGGTACTTTTTATAAAATAAGCCATAGTTTTTGGTACCAATTAAATATTTCATAACTCGCTCAATAGCTAGCCAATGATCTTTACTAGGTTTGCTAGTAAATCTGCTAAGCACTCCTACTGCATATGCAATGTCAGGTCTAGTACAATCTGTAGCATAACGCAAACTACCAATGATACTAGCATAATTCTTTTGATTAAAAATCTCATTATCATTATTCACAGGAAATAAATGAACACTAGAATCAAAAGGAGTAGCTACACTTTTGTGATCATGAAAATTATATTTTCTCAATATTTTCTCAACGTAATGTGATTGATCAAGATATATTCCATCACATGTTTTTGTAATTTTCATGCCCAAAATAAAATTAGCCTCACCAAGATCTTTCATATCAAAATGGTTTTTAAGCATATTTTTTGTTTCATTTATAACATGCATATTTGAGCCAAAAATTAACATATCATCCACATAGAGGCTAATAATAACATGTAAATTATTCTATGATTTAGAATAAATACATTTATCACATTCATTTGATTTATAACCATTCTCAATCATGCAGGAATCAAACTTTTCATGCCACTGCTTAGGTGCTTGTTTCAAGCCATATAGGGATTTAGTTAGCTTACATACCTTGCTTTCTTGGCCAGGCTCTACAAAGCCTTCGGGTTGGTCCATATAAATCTCTTCCTCTAGGTCTCCACTAAGAAAAGCAGTTTTTACATCCATTTGATGAATTTTCAAATCAAAAATTGCAGCAATGACAATTAACAATCTAATAGATGTAATTCTTGTTACCGGAGAAAATGTATCAAAGAAATCAAGATCAGCTTTTTGTTTAAAGCCTTTTGCAACAAGTCTAGCTTTAAACTTATCTATTGACCCATCCGGTTTCAACTTTTTTCTAAGGACCCATTTACAACCTATGGTCTTACAACCCGGTGGAAGATCTACTAATTTCCAAGTTCTATTAGAAATTAGAGATTCCATCTCATCATTTACAGCCTTTTTCCAAAATATGGCATCAGGTGATGTTAAAGCCTCTTTTAAATTTTTGGGATTTTCCTCAATGTTAAAAACATAATAATCAGGACTAAAATCCTTTTCAACTCTAGCTCTTTTACTCCTTCTAGGTTCCATTTCAAAATTTTCTTGATTTTGAAAATGTGAAGTAGAAGAACTAGGTTGTGACAAAATATTTTCTTCACCCCCACTATTTTTCAATTTAAAAGGAAATTTTTCTTCATGAAAAATTGCATCACCAGATTCAAAAATTATTTTGTTTTCAAGATCAAAAAATCTATAGGCTGCACTATTAATCGCATAACCAAGAAAAGCACAGGTAGTAGCTCTTATACCTAATTTAGGCATTTTAGGGTCAGTAAGCCTTACATAAGCAAGACAACCCCATACTCTCAAATATCCCAAATTTGGCTTATGTCCTTTCCACATCTCAAAAGGTGTGGTGTGTGACTTTTTATGTGGCACCCTATTCAAAACATGACATGCAGTTAAAATAGCTTCACCCCAAAAATGTAAAGGTGCACCAGATTCAATTAACATGGCATTTGTTAACTCAATTAAAGTTCTATTTTTTCTTTCAGCCACACCATTAGAAGCAGGTGAATATGGTGCAGTAGTTTCATGGATAATTCCCAAAGACTGAGCAAATGAGTTGAATGCACTTGATTCATACTCACGGCCTCTATCACTTCTTATTCTTTTTATTTTTCTACCGAATTGATTTTCAACTTCTTTTAAAAAATCTTGAAATTTTTCAAAAGCATCACTTTTATTTTTCAACAAATAAATAGTTGTATATTTTGAGAAATCATCAATAAAAGTGATAATATATCTATTTCCTCCACGAGTTAAAATTCCCTCAAATTCACATAAATCGGAATGAATTAACTCAAGCAATTCGGTATTTCTTACAACATTTTTATGAGGCCTTTTTGTAATCTTAGCTTGACTACAAGTTTCACATTTTTCAAAATCTTTTGACAGTCTTGGAATTAATCCTAAACTACTCATGATTCCCACATATCTACTATTTATATGACACAAACGAGCATGCCAAAAATTAATAGAAGAAAGCATATAAACTGAACTGGTAGATGCTTTATTATTCTCAACATTCAATTTAAACATTCCATCACAAGCATAACCCTTGCCCACAAATAATCCCTTTTTTGTGATTACATAATTATCAGATTCCATAGTTTGCTTGAAGCCAGCCTTGTTAAGCAAAAAACTTGACATCAAATTCTTCCTCATGGACGGAGTGTAAAGTACATCTTTCAATGTTAGCACACGTCCAGAAGTGAATTTCAATTCAACCTCACCACTCCCAAGAACCTTGGTTTTACTAGAGTCACCAAGCATAACAGTTTTTTCTTCTTCAAAAGGAGTGTACAATTTGAACCAATTCTTGTCATAGCAGACGTGCCTATTAGCACCGGAATCTGCCCACCACCCTTCAACATATTGCACCATATTGATGTCTGTAATCATAGCCACTAAAGGCTCTTCGGTTACGTTAGCCTGCGGGACAGATTCACGTTTCCGAAATTTGCAAAATCGAGCAATATGCCCACTCTTGCCACAGACAAAACAGGATCTATTAAATTGATCTTGCGAAGGGGGTCCTTGGTTCTTATTGTAATTTTTATTTGGGTTTCCCCTTCCTTGAGGTCTATTATTATTTTTAAAGGCTCTTTTTTTAGGCTTCAATTGAACATTTCTAGGAAAATGATTTTTGGGTATATTATTATTGGATGAAATAAGGTTTACCTTTGTGGTGGAATTACCATTGCTCTCTTGTGTCATGAGTGCATCTTGTCCTCTAGCCTCCTCCTCCACACGGATGCGTGTGATCAAAATCTCCAAGGATGTCTCCTTCTGTTTGTGCCGCAAAGTTTTTTGGAACTCCCTCCAAGATTGTGGTAGTTTATCAATTATGCCAGCTACCACCAAATTGTCTCCAATCTTTATGCCTTCGGATCTCAATTCTGCCACAATCATTTGGAAGTCTTGTGCTTGATCCACCACCGATTTTCCATCCACCATTTGGTAACGGAAAAATCTACTAGCAGCATACTTCTTTGCACCTGCCTCCTCGGTATCATACTTGCTTTGTAAAGCCTTCCAAATTTTCTTAGCAGAATTGTAAGTTGTATCATAATAATCATAGAAATGATCGGTAAGACAATTCAATAGATAAGAGCGACAATTATATTCATCTTTTGTATACTTATCTATTTTTTCTTGATGGAGAATATATTCTTCCTCACTCATCTCATCGGTAGGAACTTTTGACGGATTCTTGTCAGTGAGGATGTAGGAGACTTTGAGAAGACTTAAGTAGAAGAGGACATTTCCTTTCCACCTCTTAAAATGGGCTCCCTTAAAGCGAAAGGGCTTGTTGAGATCTCCAACAGGCTCATTTGGTTTCTCTTGTGAAGACTCCATGTGTTTGAATCTCCTTAAAATTGTTGGTGCAAACACAATAATAATGGAAATAATACACAAAGAGAAACTGAATAGTACTTCTGAATTTTATTAATATAAAGAAAGGAAATACACAACACTATTTGGACTGAGGCGCGGCACTCGCTCTCTTTAAGGAGATTCAAGCCCTTGGTTGGCTAACTCTTGTAACCGGTGCAGACCTTCTCTGACTTGTCTCCCCCAGGATACAACAGCCCAACAAGTGTTGTATGGCTAGAACAACCTCTGCACAAAGTGTTCAAGCCCAAAGCTCTACCAGAAAGAACACCCTTCCTTGCCAATAATCTCTCTATTTTTTTTAGTGTGTATTGTGAATTGCAGTAACTTGGATTGGGTCTGAATGAGTCTATTTATAGGCTCAATGGGCCTTACGAAATTACTACCCAATTTATTCTAATTAATTAGGTCCAATTATTCTGATGTAATGGGTGTTACAAGATTAATTGTTGGATATTAATCTGATGGGCTGGAGTTACACAATTAATGGTGAGATGAGGAGTTTCTGAAGAATGAATAGGCCCAAACGGATAGTCCATTAAGTGGGTTAATGGCTCTTCATTGTCCATAATAAAAATGGAGTATTAATTCGGGCCATTTACTCACCAACGGATATGGTAATTATTCTGAATAGACTGTCAAGTAGGAGGATCCAAGGGGCTGATTCATTTCCATTTTTGATACCTCCACTCTTCACCTCCCCCTTGCGCACGTATCTAGCCCAATATCTGAGACAATTCATGTTAGCCCATTAATCACCACAATTAAAAAGAATAAAAAAGTCCCTCTCCTTTTCAATGTGGGATTAAACATTTTTCACAACTCTTCATCTTCCATATTCACTCCACATCTTTACATTTATTTTATAACATTTACTCATTTTAATTATTTAATATTAAAATGTTCCAACAGGAAAAAATCTCACGATATATGAGCACTAAAGGGGATCTTCCCTACAAGGAAATACCTTCTCCATCAAGAAACGGGGGTCAGCTCTATACCACTATAAAAAGCCCAAATCCCTTACAAACCAAGGTACGCATAATTCTCTCAATTCTGGCACTCTAGAGTTGTAGAAATTCTCTCTAACTTAACCTTTGGAGGGTATTTGGCCAGTATCACACCAGTACTCTTTGCAAGGTCTTCTTTGTTTCTGTTTCGTAGGTTCTGTTTAAAGCATGTGAGGACTATGTAGCTCACTAACGATTTTCACCATCATCAGGAGATAAGAATATAAAGTTTATTTTTCTATAATTTAAAAGCTTATCATTATCACAAATTTTGAAAGCAACATATTTGCACTACAGATACAGAAGAAGAGAGGGAACGAATAGAGTGTGCTGTTGATTTTGTTTTTTTTTTTCCAAATATCTTTACACCATTGGTGTTTTATTTTACATTTTTACTGTTAGTTTTTTTAATATGTAATCTACTAGCTAATTTTTGTCTCAAAAATAACTTTTTTCTAAAAAAAATAAAGTGATCTTCCAAACATATATGTTTGGTTTTTTGTATTTTGAAAATTTTTCATAGAATTGGGAGACAAATAGGTATAATGAAAAAATTGCTCTGTTAAAACTATTTTCAAATTCAATTTTTTGAAAACTATTTTCACACTATTTTGAAAACAAAAATAAAAATCTATCTACCAAAAACTTATTGCAATATTTAACAGAATTTGAAAGAAAGTCCTTAACTGAAATAACTTAAAACTTAGAGGATTGAAATAAATAAAAGCAAAGAATTCTAGTGAAATATAGAAGGTGAATTTTGTATTTTAGCATAATTTTTTTAGTTACATTTTGAAATTCCATTGAATTTGAATAATTATCTTCTATCAGTTAAGCAGTTCCTTTTTAAATGTTTGAAACTTTGAATACAAATAGAGTGTAATCTTGACAAAGTTTGGATCATAAGGATAAGGAAGGAAACAAGGGGGACCCACTCTTTTGGCCGGTTTTTTGGGCTCCTTGTGTATAAATCCAACTATAGCAACTTATTTGGATTAAGGGGAGTGGAGTGAAGGATATCTTGCCTCTCTTAGGTTCCGTTTAGATACAGTTGAAAACTGAAAACTGAAATTGAAAACTGAAAAATACTGTAGCAAAATAATTTTTAAATGTGTGAATAGTACCGTGGGACCCATTTTTAATGAAAAAGTTGCTGAAAAGTGAAATTTGTGGGTCCGTGAACAGTACACGATGTGCTCTGATTGACTAAAAAAAGTTTGAAAAGTCAAAATTTGCGGTTACTGTTCATTGAACAATACATGAACAATAACCGCAAGTCTGAAAAACGCGTGAAAAAAAAAAAAAAAAAAATTGGAAAAACGCAAACGCACTGATTTTCAGCGCAATCCAAACGCAGCTTTAACCTCTTTTTTTAATTCCCCTATATTTGAGGAATTTGGAGGGAGAAAGGAAGAGAGGGGTTCCACTTATATTACAAAATTTAAATTGTCAATTTTGTTCTTGGGTTTCAATTTAGTATATATGTTTCTCTAAAATTAGTAAATGAGGATCAAAATTGTTACTCTAATTTCTATGATTATTCTCCTCTCTTTACTAAATTTTTAAAACTTGTGAACAAATTAATGGGATATTTATTCTTACTTTTCATAATTAATTTTTAAAACATCCAAATAATGAAAATGGGTAACCATTAACCATGTCTCTCTATTACCCTCTACTCTCCTCTCCCTCTTAACTTCCAAAAATAATGTAGATGTTTTGGCATAATGCTTTTTAGACTAAAGAGCGGACAACATTTCCTCTACATGGAGACTATTATGCTTATGAGTTGCGACTCAACTCAATGCCAACTTAACCTTGGTCTTACTTTTATTGAAGGGTTAAATTTTTAATTTTGATAGTTTGACTTGGTAATGCGGTATCATCTACTTTGCCCATTTTCCTTAATTACTTGGCTAAAAAAATGTATCATTTTTTTTTCTAGCATAAAATATTTATTTTCCTTAAAAATGGTAATAGTATATGTTAAAAAAAGTACTCTTTGGCATTGTTAAGATCCCTAGAATGAAAATTAAATTTCACATTTGTTTTACATATATATATATATATATATATATATATTAAAACATACACCTTTGGATGAATTGTTATCTCTTGTAATTTTACACACCAAGTAAGATATCTGAATGTCTAAATCCAATTTAGATTATGAGTTGTTGCTTTTGGCAAACATTTGATATCCCCAACTTTTGGAAGGTAAAAGGAAAAAAAATAAATAAATAAAGAGACCCAACCATCGAATACTTGTTGTAATGGTTTAAAGAAAATCGTCGATACTTCGACCAAAAGAACGATAGGTAGGCCATATATGAGTGCCTTAAGCCCACGGCCCCAAAAGTTAGGGATATTGATTATTCAATCATCATAGTTTTTCCAAAGAACTGTGAAATATCCAACTTGACATTGCCACCCGTCTCTAAGGACACTGAATTGTTCAAAGTATCTTTAGACTCACCTACATGCACAAAACTGAAAACAGTACTGCTACAGTGCAAAACACGGTAGGATCCGTTTGGATTGAGCTTATTGTTGCTAAAATTGAAAACTGAAAATACTGTAGCAAAATAATTTTTAAATGTGTGAAAAGTACCGTGGGACCCATTTTTAATATTTTTTAATGCATAAACAGTATTGCTACAGTACATAAACAGTACTGCTACAGTGCAAAACAGTAATTTTTGTACACCAAAGTCAACATATGCGGGCAAAAGAAAAAAAAAAATGCAAAACGGAAACGTAGACGCAGGAAAACACAGTAGCCAAACGCCCTCTATATCTATTGTCCTCTATTTTTCTTCTTTTTCTTTTCACCTTTTCCCTTCTAGAAGTTAGGGATATCGAATATTTATCAAAAGCAACAACTCATAATCTAAATTGGTTTTACACATTCAGATATACAATTAGAAAAGAGAACAATTCTTCCAAAGGGTTTTTTTTTTTTTTTTTAAATTATATATATATATATTTATACGAGCCTTTAAGCATGCTCGTGCTCAGAAGCTCTTTTATTTTTTTGAGTAAAGTTTAATAATTTGTATCTATTATAATTTAGAAACATTTTTTTTTTGCGTACGTGCTCAAAAGCTCTTTTATTTTTTTAGATAAAGGTTAATAATTTGCATCTATTATAATTTAAAAATATTTTTTTTCAAACAAATAAAAATGATAAATTTTAGAGATAAGTAGTAAATATAATTTCTTTTTTGAATGTGAAGAGAAAAATTCCTAAATTTTATGAATTCTCTTTTTGAATTCAAAATGAAATTTTTTATTTGACATTTATGATTTTATTTCTAAATGAAGTTACCCTTCATTAATGAGATTATTTTTTTAATCTCATAAAAGTTCAGTTGAAAGAGGGGAATTCTCTTATATATAGCATAGATATATCAGTGGAGGCTCTAAGATTATTTTCTTGAGTGTTCAATGAGAAACATAAATTATATAAAATCTAAAACAAAAACGATCTTGAATATATTGACATCATTAAAAAAAAAAAAAAAACCAAATATATACAAGAAGTTTTACAATGACCTTCGATAAGGTTTCATATTTTGAAATCATTGCATGATATTTTCATTATCAATCCTATCAGTTACATTTTTTTAATGTACACAGCCAAACAATTATTCATCCATTGATCTCTCATTTGATTGATTGATTTCAAATTTTTTAAGATCTAAATGAGCTTTTAATAAGGTTTAAGAATTAAGACTAACAAATTTATACTTTTGTTGTTGGGCTTTAAAAAAAAAATTAGATCAAATTAGTTTGTTATTGGGCTTTCTTTTTTGTGTGTTTAAAAATGGCAAGATATTATTAAGAGCATCATATTCAAGCTTATTTCAACTGTATTTAACAAAATTTTAGAGTTAAGAGTGTTTAAATGTTTATTTTAAGGGACAAAAAAAAAATTATATTATAATTTTTTTTGTGGGGGGCTAGTTCGGGGGTTCATTTGAATCCCCTGAGCTTCATGTGAAGCCGCCCATGATATATATAATATGTGGAAATTATTTTCATTTTAGAGATCTTGACAATGTCAGCAAGAACATTTTTTAACATATTCTATTACTGTTTTTTTTTTTTTTTTTTGGGTTGAGAAAACAACATATACTATTACTGTTTGTTAAGGAAAATAAATATTTTATGCTAGAAAAAAAAAATGCTACCTCGCCTCTTTTTTAGCCAATTAATTAAGGAAAATGTGCAAATTAACTAGATGATACTTCATTACCAAGTCAAACTATCAAAAAACACAACCATTCAATAAAAGAAAGTAAGACAAGGTTAAGTTGGCATTAGGTCGTAACTCATAACCATAATGGTCTCCTTGTAGAGAAAATTCTCTCCACTCTCTAATTTAAGAAGCCATATGCCAAACATCTACATTATTTTTGGAAGTTTGTAGGGAGGGGAGGGGAGAGTAGAAGGTAAGCGAGGGAAATGGTTAATTTTTAAATACAAAAACTATATTAACAATTTTGTATCTCAAAAAGCAAGAAGAACAGTTTTAAACAATATATACATAATTTTTAAATAAATAAAAAATTCACTAAAACTTAATGTCTTCTTAAGTCTTAACTAGTAGAGTCTCTTATTGTCAAATAAGAAATTTAGAGTTCAATCTTCACCTATACTAAACAAGGTTTTCAGGCCCAGACCGTTCATTGAACCGTAAAAAGGAGAGGTTCAAGATTTTTAAGGTCGAACCGGGGTCGAACCGTGATGACATCATAATTAATTTAATAATTAATTAAAGCCTAAATATAGATATTAAATTTATAAAACTAGCAAAATTGACAATATCTCTATATATGTGAGGGAAATTTAATGATTTTCAAGCATATATTTAATAATTAAATAATAAAGTTAATAAAATAAAATAATAACCATGAAAACATTAAAATTTATGATTAATTTTTGAAGTAAATTTGAATATCTTTGAAGGATTTTAATTATAATTTTTTTTTATTCCTTGTAAGAGATGGATAATTTAATTAAGTAGAATAAAATTGTAAAAAAAAAAAAAAATTGCTAAGGGGTTGGACCGCACGGTTCTCACCGGTTCATGCAGTCGAACCCCGGTTTTAGCGATTCACGGAATTTACAAAAAATCCGGTTCTTTAGGCTTAAAAAACCGGTTTTCATCCCAGTTCCCGGTTTTCACGGTCCGACCTCCCGGTCCGGTCCGGTTCTGAAAACTATGATGCTAAATACCATTATTATGAATATCGTTCTGTGTTCCATGATTCCATCTAAAATATAATTTTGGCCCATTTTGGGCATTCTGGTTAGTTTTGGTCAATACCAGCCGGAATGCAAATTTATTATTAAAAAAAAAAAACTTGAAGAACAAGTAGAACTGTAGAGGAGAAAAAATAAGAAGAAGAGAGAGCGTGGGGCTAGAGACGTACACGGAAGTCTGAGAAAGAAAGATCAATATGAAAGGTTTTGTGGGGATGAGATGACAAAAGAAAAGTAGGTTGTGGGTGGTTGGGAAACGTAAAAAGTGAGTTATTAGGGAAACTTCTTGGAAGGTTTATTGTGTACAATTACCCAACTTGTTAGCTTTATTTACCAAAAAATTATAAGTAAATGTTTTTTAATAGTTATATGCTAACTTTATTTGAGATTTTCTAATATATATTGTGGGGGGCAATTCGACCAATAGGCCCATTAAGGTCAGGATTGTTGGGCCTGTGGCCCATCCGAGGATGCGTATCCGTCCGAGGAGGCCAAATCCAGTCATAAGGTAATTACTGAAGGGGGGTAATCAATATCCCGAAAGTGAGGTGCTGTATTCGACCGAGGATGCCATACTCCTCGGCATTGTGCGTCCGAGGACGAACAGGGCGCGGACTTGTGGAAGCCGGGCTTCAGAATCATGTCACCAATACAGATAGGATCACAGACCAAGGGTAAAAGGGAAAAGATAAACAAAATATCTGTAACCACAGCTGCCTCCGCATTAATGACTTCTCAACCAACTCTCTGGCCGCATTAATGTGGAGGTGATACCTGAACAGTAAAGAGGCAGCTGTAGGAAGTTCTAGGAGGTGCTGGATGGGACAGAAAGAAATCCTCCGAACCCAACCTACACGTGTGCGGTGAGGATGGAAGGCAAAGGGTGGTATATAAACTGAAAGAAGAACATGCAAGAGGGAGATCGAAAAAACAGAAAAAGAAAAGAGAGAAAAGCACAGACAAAAAGGAGGAGAGCAAAAGGAGAGAAAGAGAATTGTATTGATCGCCAAAGAAAACGATCATTGTACCAACTCTAGACCTTTAATATACGTGAGAGTGAATCTTTTGAAGAGACCACAGTTAACCTAGTTCTTTACACCCACGCTCTACAAATCATATTGTCTGGGCCATTTTACGCGCGAACCCAACACTGTTACAGTTCGTTGCAAATCGCGTCCTTACATTTATATATATATATATATATATAGAGAGAGAGAGAGAGAGAGAGAGAGAGAGAGAGAGAGAGAGATATTAGTGGTAATCTTGAAATGGTACGTGGAAATTGGCCAATATCAAAATATTTCATTTCAATAGACAAATTGAAATGAGGTCTGAAATGATATTCATAACGTTGCTAAGAACTAATTAGTATTTTTGCTTGATGATAAAGACCAATCATCATAAAGTAGGTGTTATAAATTTTAAATACTATTTAAAACCTGCCGTAAGGGGAAAAACCTAGACTATAAAAACAAAGTTTTCAAACATAATTTTTATAAACAAAAAAAAAAAAAAAAAAATTTAAAAAGAACTCACAATCAAATTTCATGCATTCTCTCAAGAATTAATAAGACCCATGGGCAATCCATGAGTAGACTTTTCAAACTATTGAGTGAATAAAAGAGTTATTAAATTTAATATAATACTAAAAAGAATTTATACTAAACTGCTACACTTGATACTAATCTAATATCGAATGAAGTTTAATTACTCAAATTAAAATGTTATGAATTGAAAATATATAAATACTATTCACCAAATTGAAAAGACCCAAAAGTACACTATATAGTCATCCGGGAACAAAGCGACAAATCATAAAATACTCAATAAATAATAAATCACTATACATGCAAATCTATCGTCTTCTAGTGGTATTCCATATCTTCCGACTCCAACATTTATCTAATACGCAAAAACTTGACATAATTCTTCCTAATACAACAAAATTTAATTTATCTCACACTTACAACAATTATTTCTCTCATTCGACTGAACGCATATTATATACCACCATGGAGATACACAATCTTTTATGATGATCAATAACTGATGATGCCGCCCTCCTTCTTCGATTTATAGCTCGTGTTTCTTCCTGTTAATTTTACCTTTTTGTTTCGAGATAGAACTGTGGCGAGAGGCGCAATGAAAACTCCTTGAAGGCCCAAGGACTTGGCTGAGGACGATCTCCCGCTCAACACCTCACAAAACGCCTGAAGAAAAGAACAAACTCAGTACAAGAGCAGTACAAGGAAGAAAGCTGCCAACACCGTAATGTGGAGCCCTGCGTCTGACAAAGCCCATACTGCAGACCTTGCTATTTAACTTTTCCCAACCACCCCCAACTACTCTGATGTATGGATTGATAGGACTAGTCATTACCCCCAAAAAGGGAAAAACTGACACGTAGACGAGAGACGGGAAGTAAACGCTGGTATAAAAGGGGAAGAGAGCCAAGGGGGAGGGGGAGGAAACTAGGACGCGCAATGAAAGCTCCTTGAAGGCCCAAGGACTTGGCCGAGGACGATCTCCCGCTCAACACCTCACAAAACGCCTGAAGAAAAGAACAAACTCAGTACAAGAGCAGTACAAGGAAGAAAGCTGCCAACACCGTAATGTGGAGCCCTGCGTCTGACAAAGCCCATACTGCAGACCTTGCTATTTAACTTTTCCCAACCACCCCCAACCACTCTGATGTATGGATTGATAGGACTAGTCATTACCCCCAAAAAGGGAAAAACTGACACATAGACGAGAGACGAGAAGTAAACGCTGGTATAAAAGGGGAAGAGAGCCAAGGGGGAGGGGGAGGAAACTACAAAAAGAAGAAGGGGAAGAATGTGATGCTCCTCGGACTAAGTCCGAGGAGTCAAACCCTTGGGGCTACGTCGATGTAAGGTTTAGCTATTCAAGCCAAACCTACCTTTGTATGAGCTTTCACAAAATCAGGACCGGGCCGCTGACCGGCGACTAAAGGCAAGCCTTTCAAGCCCACTCTCTACAAATTATATTGTTTGGGCCTATTACACACGAACTCAATACCATCCTTGGGTCGTTAAAAATCGTGTCCTTACAATAATAATATACTATTGGAATCATTAATAATTTTAGAATAATTTGTAAGAAGTATATATATTTTTCCCCTTTTTAAACCTTTTAATAAAAAGAAAAGAAGTATATATATTTTTCCTCTTTTTAAACCTTTTAATAAAAAGAAAAGAAGAAACGTTATGAGTAGGAGAATTATAGACAAAGTACATGCATGGGTCAACTTAATTTTGAACTAAAGTTTTTCCTTTCTTTTAAATTATGTAAAAGAAAGTTTATAGACAAAGTAAATGCATGGGTCAATTTAATTTTGAACTAAAGTTTTTCCTTTCTTTTAAATTATGTAAAAGAAAGTGTGGATAAACGATGATGATGTATGGATGGTTTTTATTTTATTTTATTTTAAATCTTCCTATAATATTTCTACATAAGTTTCAAATAAAAAAAATATAATTTTTAATTATAAAAAATATATATTTAATAATTGAAGTTTGATACATGTCATATTTTAATCTCTAACCTTTAGAGCATTCATATCAATTTTAGCATAAGAATCATTTTTTTTTTTAATTTACATACTTACTTTACAAAACACTCTACATCAGATCATCCATTTCATACTATATTTCACTACAATATCAAATTTTCTTAATTTTTTTTAAAATTTTCTCTTTTTTCACATACAATAGCCAATTTTTTTTTTTTGGGTAAAGATAACAATCATTATATGCTCTCTTTTTTCATCCTCGAGTTATATAAAAAAATAATAAAAATTAAATGCAAAATGAATAGTATTAGTGTAAATTTACATGATTCAAATTTGTAAATTTACACAATTTTACACCGACAAATACAATTTATTTTTAAGAAAATTGTATAAATTTTACACTTTATTTTTTCTTATTATACATTCATTGATGTGAGTGCCCTTAAAACTAGAAGCGTCCATTGATCTAAAATAATTGGTCATTGTAGATCAAAGGGCACATCTAGGGTCTCTAATAGAGATACTAAAGGGTTCAAATTATCTATCACAAAGGACATATGTCTCCAATAGAAATACTGTGGGTTCGGGTTCAAATTATCTATCCCACTGGACCATATTTTTATACAGTATTTTACCCAAAACCAAAACATCAAATCAGGCACATCACATTATTTTCGTGTTAATTTGCTTGAATAGACACATAAAAATATACAGTTTTGTGTCACAATTTACCTAATGGTAAGTTGTAATTGATAAATATATAGTGGTAAATTATGTGAAAACATACTTTCACTACTTACAATTCACCACAGGACGAGTTATAATACAAAATTATGAATTTTTATATGTCCCTAACATCAGTCTTGCACGAATATGCGGTCACTAAAAGTCTAAAACCTTAGGTGGACTTAGTTGATTTGATTTGATTTGATTTATATATTTATACATGGCTCTAAAGTAGACACGTAGGCAGCTCTGTAATCTTACAAAGAAAAAAGAAGAAAGCTGTAAATAATCCCAACCAAGTAAAATCAAACCCAGACCCCACTAAAAGTCAATAAGCACCAACACTCCTCCACTGCAGTGATCCACCACACTGACCCACCTCCTTTGCCGGCACCACCGCGACTCTAAGACTGAGTCGTTTTCCACGGTGGACCCTACTCCTCAGCCTTCAGTATTAATATCTCCATTAAAATATCATATACCAACATGCGACCAAAAAAATAAAAAACACTAATTTTTATCGTGTTACAGGCTGTGTAACTTAAAAAATCATACTTTTATCCAAAAAAAAACATTAAAAAAAACTCCACTTACAAAATATCTCTAAGGTCCAGTTATAATATATAAATCCCCAAAATTCAAGTAGCTTATAAAAGTCATTCTTCTTCTCCCCCAAAAAAAAAAAAAGTTGTCTCAGATTTGGCACAAATTTTCCTCAAAATGCTAGTCCTTGATGTTTGGAACAGTTTTTGCCCTCTGTCTGGAAATTTTGACCATTGAAGGCCGAAAAGTTCAGGTATTATAAGAACATTTTAAGCAAAAAAAAAATTTTTTTTTTTAATAAATTTTTTTTTTTAAACTACTCTCCCAACCTCCTTCTTATGTGGGGTAGTTGCACTGGATCGGTTTTTTTTACTTCCATGCCTGATTCTTGAATAACCTCAAGAAAGTGTGCTGGGATTTTTTTTTGGTGGGCCCCCCTGTATTTTGGGGGGTGGGTTTGAAGTGTATGATAGGATACACGCATGAAAAACTATAAGAACATGTAATCCTAGTTATAAGTTGTAAACTTAGCAATTGGAACCTTTTCATAAAACAAGAACACCTTCTTTCTTCTACAATGGAATTCTTTATATTTGCAGTTTTACACAATTACTCTGGGTTGGTTTAGCTTATAGAAGCAAACTTGCTTGTTTAGCACAGTTCTAATCGCTCTATACGGTCTAAAGAACAAATTAAGGTGACAAGGTTATATAGGAGTGTTTACAATGGAGAGATATTTCTAAATCCTCCCCAAGGTGTAAAAAAAATAAAAATAAAAAAAAGAAAAAAAGTCTTACTCTCTGCATGAAAATTATGAATTCAGAGCACTTTATTTTTCTCTTACGTAAAATAGACCCTACATGTGGTCCCATGTTTACGTAAGCCAAAAAAAGAGCTCACAGAGTAATTTCTCCCGCGCTTTTTTGCAGTTCATTTGTTTTTTTTTTTTTTTTTTTTTTTTTTAATATTAAAACTAAAACCGAAGTTTTGCGTGCTTCTTCCCCCAGCTCCCAACCCCAACCCCCAAACGCCCACACAAACACACGTTCTTTCACAAGTAACACCTTCTGATCATAATAACCCAAACATATGTGATGCAGCAAACTAGGCGTCTTAGTATCTTTATGTTCTTTCTAACATATTTAGGTTGTTTGAGTGTCCATGGCCTCACAATCACAATCATGAAAACTACTAGTAAAATTTGTTTTCTTAATAAAAATTCTTTGTAGTGCTATTATATATATATCCTCCTATGAATTAAAAAAAAAAAAAAAAATGGTACCTCATGAAAAAGGACAAGTACTTGAGAAACCAAAGTCTCTTTCGATTATACCAAAATACTGGATCATAGGAGTACCTTAACATATATAAACACAACAACACAAACAGCCCCACAAAGATAGATCTTAGAAGCAAAAAGCATCTAATAATTCTTCTAGCAAGCTAACTACGGACAACGTTGTACCAGTTCAAAGTTACAAACCCAGCACAAGCAGGAATCTCATCCCATAGCTAGTTTGAAAAAACAAGAACAAAGAACAAGAACAAAAGCAAAGCAAAGCAAAGTAAAACACACACACAATATACAATACAGCAGAAAAATACAACAAATACAACTCGAATTTTCATAGAGCATAGGGTTTTAGTTTATGAATAACTCCATAACCCATCTCCGTCTACATTACCATCACCACCAGATTCATCAGAAGACGACTTTGACTGAATCCTGGGAGGGCTTACAAGCATCCCTTCTGCCATATCCACCAGCAAATTCGGCATATTCAATAACGCATCTTCGTCTACAAACTCTTCCTCACTACGTCTACGACATGTCGTTTCCTGACCGCTGCTACTACCCTCCGACGATCTATGCAGCCTAGCCTCCGCTGCGCACGCCGCCGCCTCGCGTATGTCGTTGGGCGACATCGAGGCCGGTATCGGATAAGAAAGAATCGAATTCGGGAAGTTCAGGGCCGTATCGGGCCCCTTCAGAGCCAACGCCGCCACGTCATACGCAGCCGCCGCCATCTCCGGCGTCTGGAACGTGCCGAGCCAAATGCGCGTGGGTTTACGAGGCTGGCGTATCTCGGATACCCATTTCCCGCTCCGGCTCCGAGCCCCACGATATTTCGGGTGCTGAGTAGGACTGGGCGATCCGGATTGACCCGAAAACCCCTCCGATATCGGTGACGTGGTGGTGGTTGTAGGACTTGAAGTATTACAGCTTAGAGTGGTCTCCTCCCGGCGCACATTAGCGGGTCTAGAAGGGTCATTTTGGCTCACGTTAGCAGGAATGTTGGCCATTTTTAGACTTTACTATTGCCCCCTTTTTTTTTCGGGGCTTCAGTTGGCCATTTACTTGGGAGCATTTATTTTTGTGATTTTGTACGGGGCGTTGGAATAAAGACAAAAAGTTTATAATGTCGCTTTAATGTTTTATGTAAGTTTTTTGTTTTTGTTTTTGTGAGGAAATGTTTTATGTAAGTAAATAAAATGTTTTTTTCTAAAAAAATGTAAATAAAATGATTCTAAAACAAAATTATTCTCTTGGAAAAAAGTGAATTAAATGAGTGATATCAAAAAAAAAAAAAAAAAAGGGAAAGAAAAGATTGATAGGTTATTCTAAAAATTTTATTATACAAATCCAAGTTAATTGGATTGATAAAGTTTATTATTATTATTATTATTAAATAAGAGATTTGATTATAATACTTGTATATACCAAAATTTAATTTTTTTTCTTAATATGATGATAAAGAGTAATATTATAAAGTGAATTTTGTAATTTTTTTAATAAAAAAACATTTTGGGTTTGAAGAAATATATTAACTAGCCAAAAATATTTATATCAAATCTTAAGTTTTATATAATACCAACTATAATTTTTATTTTTTGATAGTTAAAAATTTGGAAATAAGTTGATTTGAATCTTCGATCTCAGTTGAAGATGCCGACAACTGAGCGCTCGACATATTTTACAATTTCTTTAATATTTTGTATTTGTTAATTTCATTTTATGTATTTTATTTTAATTTATTGAAGGGTATAAGAGGAAGTGAAACAGTGGGAGAGAAAGGGTGGAAAATTCGTGGCTGAAAGTTTGGGCCCACATATATTTTTGTGGCTCAAAGTGGATACACGTGTTAACTCAAACAAGCAATTTGCTGTGATCTACTCCCGGGTTCTGCCAGCATGTCAACTCCTCTCTTGTGCATTACTTATCGAATCTCGGGTTTTATCCATTCCTATCGTTAGATTCGGTGAGATTTGATACGTGTAGAATATTTTCACACTAGAATATTTTCACAACAAATGATAAATATTTAATTGTTATTAATTATAATTTAAATTTATTATTAAGAGTTTTTTATCTCACTAAAAATAATAACTCGTAAACAATCAGTCATTTAAAATTTATTATAAAAATGTTATAAAAATATTGTGAACATAGATTTTTTTTTTGAATAAATACTTTATTCACTGAGATTCAATCCTTTTTCTTTTGGAGATAAAAGATAGAAGGAATTTATTCGAATAACTAATTTACTATAATAAGAATTGCTGATTATTAATCTAGGTCATGCTTACCATATTTAGTATTTCTTTGGCTTGGTGTTTGAATATTTATTGCGACTTTTTATGGAGCCCTACTTTCAGTTTTTTAAATGGAAGAGCTCTACTTTATATCGAAAGTGATATGATGCAGATTGATATTGTTTCAGTGTTAAAGGAAGAGCAAGTGCAAAATGTAAAGATGATGATTATTACTTTTATATTTTTATCTGTTAAGTTATATTTTAATGGAAGTAAAAATTTCTGTTTGGGAGGCGAAGACTAAGGCTTCGCTTGGGAGGAGGGAATAGAAAGGAAAGGAATGAAAAGAATCATTTTAAAATATTCTTCTATTTCTTTGTTTGAGAGTTTAAGTAGGAGGGAATGAAATGGGTAGGAGGGAACACTCATTCCTCTCTATTCTCTTAAAACCTCAAATTTTCATTCCTCCCGAAATTGGAAGGAATGAGAGGGAATGAAATTAGATTTAATGATTTTTTTACTAAAACTCCCAAAATATCCCTATATATTCAATTCTTTATTTTGAAATAGGGGTCTAATAGTAATATTATCATAAAATGATTCCATTCAATTCCCTCCATGTTACTCGCAAACAAGATTACTTACATTCCATTCATTTTCATTCATTTCCATTCGTTTATTTTAAAATATCCAATCAAAGTTACTTAATTTCATTTTATTCTTTTCCATTCTTTTCCCTTACTTAAATACATTCCATTCCATTCAATTCCATTTTCTTCCCTTATGAACTCCCAAGCGGAGCCTAAACTATCATATTATTATATTATAATTCAAGAAAAATTCAAAGTACCACATTCTTACGTACATATATATCATACACATATATATGTATGTATGTATGTATGTCTTAGTGTATTATCTTTTATTTTTATTTTTTTAAGTCATAAATTCTTAATTTCAAGGTAAGTCATAACTATATATATATATATATATATATATATATATATAAACACACAAGTTATATGTCTACAAAATTATCTTATCTAAAATCTTTACATCTTTCTAAACTCTACTAAATATACAATTTTTTTTTTTAATTTGCTATAGACATGTATAACAAATATTCAAAATTTGCTTTTCCAAATGTCAAATATAAAGAAAATTTTGAGTAGAAGCCTATATATATGGAATTAAAAATAATGAATAAAAACTATCAATTGGTTAAAAGAAAACAAATCATGAACCATAAGATAAATAAATACGAGTGAAAAGTGAGAGGAAGAGTTTTGCACCACTTGAAAGAATATTATGGTTATTCTCAAAAAAGAAAAAAAAAAGAAAAAGAAAAAGAAAAGATAGAATATTATGGTGACTGACTTGTTAATTATGTTAGAGAATGGTGCTATCAATACCATATTTATTCTGGCCTCTTTAAAAGGGTATTGGTAAACAAAGGTTGATATATATTGAAGAGATGTTAATCAAGTGATGATGATGACTAATGAGAGATTTTTTGAGAGGCTAATGTGTTGGGACTTGGGAGGTGGATGGAGAAAGTTTTGATTGGTTAATTTATTTTGTTTGTTTGTTTATTTTGTTTGTTTTTGTTTTTTGTAAAAAAAATTGAGTCTAATTGGGAGGTAGACATGTACAAGTCACAGGTGGGGGGCCCAATTTTTTGGTTGGGGGGCTAGGCTTTATAAAACTAAGCTTGTCTCACTTTTTACCTATTAAAACTTAAAAGTCAGATTTATTTATTTATTTATTTTTTGGGGAGATGGGGGTTCTGGGAATGGCCCCCCTATGCTCTAGGTTTTTAAATCAAAATTATTAACTTTCATTGAGTTCTTCATTTACAAATCATTTTTTTTTCATTTCCAAAGATTGATTTATGGACGTTAGGAAACAAAATTAACCAATTATATAGTCTTCTTCTTCAGCTAAAATTTATTTAATTTGAACTAGTTGATTATTATTCAAGGAGTTCATTTTTCTAAAGAAGTTGAAAACAATTATGAGTAATAAGACATCATTATTTTTCAGTAACAACATTCCAAATGTGACCCAAGAGGAGATAAAGCGAAGATTTGGTGCCCAAGTTATAAAGCAACATGAGAAATATTTGGGATTGCCTTTGTTGGTGGGGAGGAAAAAAAGGAACACTTTCAATGAGATAAAGGAGAAGCTTTGTAAAAAGTTGACGGGTTGGAAGGAAAAGATGTTGTCTAAGGCGGGTAAGGAGGTGCTAATCAAGGCGGTGGCGCAAGCTATACCTACATACACAATGAGTTGCTTCAAATTGCTAGATGCACTATGTGATGAGTTGACAAGCATGATAAGGAATTTTTGGTGGGGCCAGAAGGAAGACGAAAAGAAGATAGCATGGCTTAGTTGGGAGAAAATGTGTGAGCCAAAGAGTAATGGAAGGATGGGTTTCAGGCAACTTGAACAATTTAATTTGGCTCTCTTAGCTAAGCAGGCTTGGAGGCTCCAAACAAAACAAGATTCTTTGGCTTATAGGGTTCTTAAGGCGAAATATTTTCCGAAGTGTGAGTTCGTTGAGGCATCCCTTGGCAACAACCCGTCCTTTTCTTGGCGTAGTATCATGGCTGCCCAAAATTTGGTTAGAGAGGGTATACGGTGGAGAGTTGGTAATGGTACCAATATTCGCATTTGGAGTGATAAATGGCTACCCTCACCTTCCACCTACAGAGTTGCCTCACCTAGAAAATTTTTGCACCAAGATACAAGGGTAAGTGAGCTGATTGATCAAGCTACAGCAAACTGGAAGATAGATGTCCTTGATGCATTATTTTTACCCCATGAAGCCGATGTTATTAAAGGAATCCCGCTTAGCTCTCGTCTTCCTACAGATAAATTAATATGGGCAGAGGAACCTAATGGAAAGTTTAGTGTAAGGAGTGCTTATAGGGTGGCTTTGCGGCTGTCCAAATCTGCCGACCAAGTAACAAGTTCAGATAGGACTCAACTACGGCTATTTTGGAAGAGAATTTGGGATTTACCTTTGCCACACAAAGTTCGCCATTTTGCATGGCGGGCATGCAGAGATATTCTCCCTACGAAGGTCAACCTAATGCGCCGTAACGTGGTAAAAGATCAGTTTTGTGATGAGTGCAAGATGGAGTTTGAGATGACTGGCCATTTGTTTTGGACGTGCCCAAGAGCCCAAGAGGTATGGTCTTGCTCGAAAATAGTGATGAAGCCTTGTCATAAAGGAGTGCCTTCATTCCAGGACATGTTGTGGGACATGGTGGTGGGGGAACACTTTGATGAGGACGTGGCAGCAAAGGTTGTTTGCATTGCATGGGCTTTGTGGCAAAACAGGAATGAAGTTCGAAATGGTGGGAAGAAAAGGAATGGTAAGGAGCTAGTGAATTGGGCTTCTCAATATTTGGAGGAGTACAAGACAGCCAATGAGTGCATGGGGACCACGACAACACGGGATGAGGTTAAAGCGTCATGGGTGCCACCACCAGTACACGGGTTCAAAGTGAATGTTGATGGGGCGGTTTTCAAGGGCCAAAAAACAGCAGGTGTTGGTGTGATTATCCGCGATGACTTGGGTCGGCTTGAGGCTGCACTGAGCAAGAAGATAAAAGCTCCATTGGGGGCTGTTGAGGTAGAGGCTATGGCTTATGAAGTTGGGTTATTGTTTGCAAAAGACATCGGCATTCAAGATTTTACTGTAGAAGGGGACTCACTTGTTATCCACCAGGCCTTATGCAAAGCATCTATGCTGCGTTCCTCTGTTGCTGCAGTAGTACAAGGGATACAGGACCTATGTAAGGATTTTCGTGGGGTTCAGTTTTCTCATGTTAAGAGATAGGGTAATAGACTTGCACATCTGCTAGCAAAACATGCTTTGAATGTTGCTGACTTCACTGCTTGGATTGAAGAGAATCCTTGCTTCCTAGAGCAAGCTCTTATCCATGATGTAACAAGTTCATTATCCTCTTAATAATAAGTTTAAGTCTTCTTATCAAAAAAAAAAAAAAAAAAAAAAAAATTATGAGTAACATTGGAAATATAATTGTTAACATGGTTTGTTATGATTGATATCACATCAATTTTAGATAAGTCTACAAATGATACCATTCTTGTTATGCGTTTATCGTAACATACCATGTTTGTAATTGTAAAAATGTTGTGTCCTAAAATTATTAAACAATTACGAATCATTCAATTAATGGGTGTTCCTTTATAGTTTTTGAATCATTAATAAACTTACTAAAACCAAGTCTCTAAGACTCTAACTTGTCCTTGTTAAGATTCAATGAAGCATTTGGTATGAGGAATTTTGTGTACTTCTCGGTATATTAGTATATAGATTTTTGGAAATGTGGTGTTTTTAAGTATGAAGCTCTAAAACTGTAATTATACCTTTTAAAAAAAATGTGATGCTTTTTTTTTTTAAAGATTACATGCCTATTTTTTTTTTATTTTTTTTTAAGAGTTTTAACTTATAACGTCCGCTTCTGATAAAAACTATTTATTATCAAACTAAAACACCAATCGATTTTTGGTGTAGGCGGAGATTGAATCCCAGATCTCTTATTTAATTATCATAAACTTTACCAGTTGAGTTAACTGGAACTCACCCCTATTTTTGATTTAAGTAACTTACTTTGCATGGTTCAAAAACATTTTTCATAGTATATATCTCTGAATATTTTTTGTAAAAAACATGAAAAGAACCATGCTTTTTGTATATAAAAAAAAAGGGGTCTGACATGACACACATTCCTTTTCTTTTCTTTGAGAAAAACACACATTCCTTTTGATTTAATTAAGTTAGGAAAATTATATACGTTGCAGATAATAATATTAGCAACATGCTATAAATTTTTGTAGCCATTGGTTATGTGTTTTGATTGAAAAATTCCCTAATTTTGTAACTTTTCAACAACATATGGTTTACTTATTTTGGATAAGAATTGACGGAGATATAAGACATCAAAGTTTTGGATCAAAATCTAAAAATTCCAGAAAATTAGGACTCTCTAAGGTAAAAGACGACCCTTCAAAACTACACCCGCTCTTGGATAAGAGAAACTGGGATCACCCTATGTCAGAAATGACTAAATGGTTGATCTATTTAGGTTTGTAATTGAATTCTTGATAGATTTTAATATGATTTTTCCAAAATTTTAAAATAAATATTATGAGAAAATTAAAAGAAATTTATGATAATTTTAATATGCTTTTTCCCCAAGAGTTGTCACTTTTGGTTTCCTACAACTCACCTGGAGTTCTTTCCTTACTTTTCTATTAAAGGGGTGCAACACTGCAACGGCTTTTTTGCCGACAAATTAGTGGTGGTGTTAATATATACCTAACATACACTGAAATCTCTCTCTCTCTCTTTTATAAAAATTTTTTCTTCTTTTTTGGTAGAAATCTTTCTTATCAATTACTATTAATGGCATTTAGATTGTAGCTATCATGTGTTTTGTGTTTGTAACAAATATCATCGAATAAGCTATATCAATATTTTATTTGTGAAGAGGAGTATAAGACAGTGTAGAACATTTCCAAAGATCATATTTATTTGTGACTTGAGTAGGGAAAAATGTATGTTACAAGAAAGAACTCTTGTTTTTATATACTTATTTTGATTTTCAACACATCTCATATATTTTAAGTACTCATTATTTACATATAAGAAAATAATATTAATAAAAGTATAAAATATAAAATACGCCATTTTCATGTATTGGTGAATACCTTTCCTAGTTGACAATTTTATTGAATTTTTGTAAGATTCATTGGGATGATGGATGAACATATTTTCACCTAAAAAAAGAAAATAAATATATATACCAATTTTAAAAGTATCATGATAATATATTAATTTTGCATATTTAGATCATTATTAGAAAGCATTTTCATACTTATTTTAAGTTAATTCATGCATTTTATATTTGGTTTTAAAATAATTTTGAGTAATTAATTTTGTGTTTAATTGAATTTTAATGCGTGAATTTGTTTTTTGTAGAAGAATGAAATTAAATAAACGGATTTGTGCAAAGAAGAAGGCTAATGGACTTTACTTTTACAATGGCCATAATGAAGTTAAATAAGAACAACTCAATTAAATTTGAGTTAAATTGGAGTAAGGAATCAAAGGAAATTTGCATCAAATCCAAGTCTAATTCGGATTAGGATTCCAGCCTACGCACTAGATAGTATTTTAGGCCTAACGTTCGGCTTAGATATCCAATCGAGATGATTCAAGTTGGGTTGGAAGTTAACTTAAAGGGCTACAACTTTGTAGTTTACCAAAAATCCAAATTCTGATGTTAAATGGGCCAAAAACGTCAGTTAAGTAAAGCCTAAAAACTTGAGATTTTCTCCAAACGAGAATTCCACTTGTAATAGGATTCTTTGACCTATTTAAAGTCTCTTTAGGGCAATATTTAGAGAAGAGCTGTCGTAGAACGTAATTTAGGTTTTTTTTTTAAAGTTTCTTTATAGCTTTTAGAGTTTTATTTGTATTATGGTTTGCTAAAATAAGGGGTAAAATCTAACTGTTTATTGGTATGTTCTTAACAATTATTTTATGATTTTAATGTTTATGTTCTTATGTTTTTGATTGATTTACTCATCTAGAAAATTTTTTAATTTTGTATAATTCTTTGATTTATCGTAGACTCCAGGCATGTTAAATGCTTAGCATTCCCTATGAACTAATTTGCTAGTTTTGTTTTGTTTTGTTTAAAATCAATTAATTTCATAAAACTACCTTAGATAATTAATTATTGAGTTCTTATTGTTAAATCATCTGACTAAGATCATCATTCGTATGAATTTTAGTTGAGTTATAAAATAAATATTATTAAAACTACCAATAGATGTGTTGTGTGTGAATCCTTAAATCTTAACGCTTTAATATATTGTTATTTTCTCTTAATTTAAATTACCTTTATTAAACCATCAAAATCTTTTCAATTAAACTTTATTATTTTAGTTTTATTCTCTTGTGGTTTGCTAATCAATTCTCTTTTCTTTATGGATTCTACCTCGGATTTACCGAATTATTATTTTGCGACAATCTTGCATTTAGGTGCATTATTTAAGTCGCAACATATAACATATTTTAAGGTATAAATATAATTTTACACAATAAACACAAGAAATTGATGAAAATAAACTTATCCAAATGCATACATAATTTCTGAACCCGATATTGAAACCGGGTCTAAAAGCTTCCACATGTTACGCTATCAAATAATTATCTTTATAGAAACATATCAAATAATTATCTTTAAATTCTACCCATGTAATTACTTGTCTAATCATTCTTTATCTATCTTGAAACGATTAGAATGAAAATGAAAATAAGTTCATCCAAAAAGGCACATCCTTCCAAAACACGGTATTGAAAGCAAGTTTAAAAAGAAAGCATCCACGTGTTCGCATAAATCCTACCAAATCATTATCCTTAAACTGTACACATGTTATCACATCTCTAATAATTTTCTATCCTGAAACAATCGAAATCAAGATTCCTTATTTATCAGAAATTTGGGGTAGAAAAAAAGAGAGAGAAGAATAAAGCAGACATGTGTGAGGCAATCAAAGGGAATGACTGAATTTTTAGTAATGCTTTGACAGCAATTTTTATAACAATTTTCTATGACAATTGAGTTATTTATTTATTTATTTATTTTTTAAGACAAGAGACTCTACCATATAAGATAACTATAATCCATTTTATGACAATTGAGTTCATAAATTTGATTGATTCTTATTTTGATCTACCTTAACGTCAAATTTTTTTAATACTACTATCAATTTACCATCATTATAACTGAGTAATGCTAATGATACATAAAATGACATAATTTTTATCATAGCTCACCACGTGACAAGTTCTAAGTAGTAGAGATGTAATAGTAGATTTATGTGAGGATACATTTTTGTTACTCATAACTTGCCATATAATAAGTTATAACAAAAATTGTGCCATTTTATGTATCTATGACATTACTCTTCATAATTGTGAAAAAATTTTGTCACTCAATCTATTTTAGTACATGTATTTAAACATACATTTTTAACTTTTAAATAATATTACAGATATTCCTCCACACATTTTCGTATTTTTAATTCTAGGCTCACGGTCGTGGCCGTCAGTTTTTAGTTGCCTTATCCAAATTCTGAAACACAAAAGAAAACTCTGATTTTTTTGAGGGACACAAAACCCACACGTCTTCCTTCATTCTCATCCGTGGAGACCCTCAATCAACGTTCCCAATTTTTACCACTAACCCATTTTTCTTCAAAACAAAACCTCCTAAGCGTCCAAGTTTTCAATCAAGCCACCCCCACCAGACTTTGATTTCACAGAACTGAAATTTTGAATGAATCAAAACAGCCCAAACTCACCCTCAGTTGTTTGCATATATCTCAGGATCGACTGTAGAATGTGGATTTTGTGCGCGTTATGCAGGCTGGCTGTGAAGCCGGACGATGTGGTGGTGGAGCTATGTAGAAGCAGGCAAGTGTAACTTGGTTTTTGGATATATGTGAGTGAGTGTGTGTGTGTATTAATTTGAATTTAGTTTGTTGATGCAAATCATGAATATTGGTCGTTTGAGATATTCAAATCATAATTCATTAGGATTTCGTTTAGCCTACAGAATCGCTGCTCTGTAAGTTATGAACTGATGTGGATGCTACTGTCATGAATTTTTGAGAGCTTTTTACCGGTTGCCTTGCCTTCCATGTCAAGGTTTCTCAAGGGAAAGTGTTTGACAAGTTTTCACTAATTATGGTGGTCAATAGTTTCCAAGAAATCCCAACTCTGATTTACAGTCTAGACAAAAATAAAATCTCCCATGGAATTGTATTTATATGATTGATCCACCCATGAGATTCCTTTTTTTTCCTATTCTTTTTCTTTTTCTATTTTTTGGGTGGGGTGGGGTGAGTATGAGACAAGCATAAGAGGTTATCAAGCATAGCATGTTATGTCCTTGTTTTCGTGTTTTGCATTGACATTCAAAGGAGTCATCTGTCTACATGAAACTAATGGAAAATGATTCTCTATATTTAAAACAAATCTAAAAGTGTACACATGACCATGTTATTTAAAATTGACAGTCTGAACACTGTTAGATTTAGAAATAAAATCTTAACCATGAAATTTATGAAATTGAGAGGTCATATTCAGTTAGTTATGTGTGAAGTTTCATATATATATATATATATATATATATATATTGCCCCATATAATTAGCAATTGAGAATAGGCACTAAGAACATTCACTTCTTTAATCAGAATAATTGAGGTCCACATTTAAAATGATTTACAATAACCATCCTAACTAGGCTAACCTTATTGTAACTCTTCCTTCCATATACAAAGCAGTTGAGGGGAAGGTCTTCACTCTTGAAGACATCTTGCATCACTTTGCTTGAATTCAATGAAGTGGTATGAGTTTGCAGCCATGAACCTTAGAACACCTTTTAACGCTAGCACATAACAAAAAGAGCCGTCATTTATGTTAAGAATATAAAGTGTGAGAAAGACTGAATAGTATGTTAAGAATATAAAGAGCTCAATATCCTTAGAACACACCAGTGGAGGAAGAAGATGTAGGAAACTGCTGAAGACTCGTGAAAGGACGATGTTCCCAAAACTCAACATGACGGGAGACACGAAGGCGATGAGAAATGGGATCATAGCAGCGAAACCCTTTTTGAGACACACCATAACCAAGGAAACAACAGAGACGAGTACGAGGTTGGAGTTTTGTTCGTTCATGAGGAGGAAGAGAGACAAAACAAGCATAACCAAAAACCCGAAGAGAGGAGTAGTCAGGAGTTTGACCATAGAGAAGCTCAAATGGTGATTTGTTGTGTGTAGTTGGTGAGGGAATACGATTAATAGTGTGCACAGCAGTGAGTGCGGCCTCACCCCAAAATCGCTCAGGAAGAGAGGCAGAAATGAGAAGGGTGCGGACAACATCAAGAATGTGATGATGTTTTCGTTCTGCACGACCATTTTGTTGAGAGGTGTAAGGACAAGACCGCTGAGGAAGAGTACCATGTCTGTCTAAAAAGGATAGGAAAGATTTATCATTATATTCTTGAGCATTATCTGATCGAAAGACTTTAACGGTGCGATTGAACTGTGTTTCAATCATTTTATGAAATGTTTGGTAAATAGACATAAGTTCAGACCTATGGTGAAGCAGATAAATCCAAGTATACCGAGAAAAATCATCCACAAATATGACAAAATATTTAGATCCCCCCTCAGTGGAAACAGGTGCAGGACCCCAAATATCAGAATGTATAAGATCAAAAGGGGCAGAAGAAAAGGAGTCACTTTTATTAAATGGCAATTTTGTTTGTTTGCCAAAATGACAGGAAGTACAATCAAATTTTGAAAACTGAACTGAACCTAAATGACCTTGAGAAGCTAACAATTGAAGACGAGATAAGGATGGATGACCAAGACGAGCATGCCATAGATCAGGTGAGGAGGTGGCAGTGGTAGCAGCTGCAGAAACAACTTGTGAAGGAATCTTCAAGTCATGAACCTCAAACATGCGACCAACCTTACGGCTTGTCCCAAGCACTTGACCCGTTCGGGGATCCTGCACATCCACACCATGATTAGTAAATAGAAGATCTATGCCTAATTCGCAAAGTTGACCAACAGAAAGCAAATTGAGGGATAACTTTGGAATATGAAAAGTGTCACTAAGGGATAAACAAGGAGAAGAGATTGTTCCTTTATGACTAACAGGCATAGGAGTTCCATCAGCAGTGTAAATGGTGATTGGATGTTCTAAGGGTGCCTTATCAGAAAATTGGGATTCATCAGGAGTCATATGGTTACAACATGCAGTATCAAAAAACCAAGGTTGTTTACCTGAGGTGACAGAAAGGGCAGTGGAAGTGCGGGATAAAACCTGTTGAACAACTGCCTTAATATCAGCCGTAGTAAGTGAGGAAGCCAAAGATGGACCTGTAGGAACCAATGGATCTGAAGGACATACAGCAGCTGCCTGAGGAAGAGAAGCTTTATTCTGCTCTTGCACAAATTTCTGTAGCTTACGACAAACAGAGATGTCATGGTCTTTGGCACGGCAAAACTTGCAGTGAGCACCTTTGGAAGACTGAAAGGTGGGACGCCTGGAGTTTATTCGCGGAGGAGCAGTGAATGCAGCAATGGGAGGCTGTGGTGAGGGTGTAGCCAAGACATGATCAGATGATGTCATGTGATAAGTGGGCCGACGATTCTCCTCAGAAATGAGCTCCTTTACTGCAGCATCAAGAGAAGGAGTAGGAGACCGGCTAAGTAGAGAAGCCCTAGTAGGCTCAAAATCCTCACGTAAACCCATCATGAAGTGCATAAATCTACGGCGATCCCGATATTTGACAAAGAGCTCAATGTCCTTAGAACACACCAGTGGAGGATCTGCAGCAGAGAGTTGTTCCCACATAGTAAAAGTCTGAGAATAAAAATCAGAAATAGACTGACCTGTCTCTTGGCGCATTTGATAAAGTTTTGATTCAATGTGAAACTCCAAGCTTGAATCATTAGTGCAGTTATAACGATCGGCCAAAAATTTCCAAGCAGCCTCAGCAGTTTCAAGACGAGGAAGAAGATTATGAATGGAGGGAATAGAGGTATTGATAAACCCAGATAAGATCTTACTCTGAATACTCTCCCATTCTTCTATACGTTCTTCATAATCATCTGTTGGAACAGCAGTCTTGGAAGACTCTTCAGTAGCTGTGGCTTTGGACTTAGGGTTTGGTACTGGCTTAGGAATTGAACCAGTCACATATCTCCACAGTTTACGACCCTTGAGAAAGACGGTCATATTCTGAGACCATGCATGATAGCTAGTAGGACCATCCAACATGATGGTGATAGGACGTATGATATCTCGTTCACTTTGTTGAGCCATAATGAAGAAAATGACCAAAAAGTGAGATTTAGATACCTCAAATACAGAAACGGAGCCCAAAATCAGAATCTACGCGAAAAACTGAGCAAGACAGGTCCTGTTGAAAATTTTTGACTTGGTCAACGGTCAACGGTCAGAGTCAACGGTCAAAGTCAACGGGCAGGTCTGATCCAGTCAACGGCTGACGTGGCAGGGTGACGTCACACTAGGGCTGACGTGGCAGTTTGCGAAACGCAGCTGGCGCGTGGGGCGCGTGTAGAACGTTTGGTCTGGCGCGTGAGGCGCGTGAGTGAGAGAGACGGCGCGTGGCGGCGCGTGCTCGTGAGGCAGAAACTTCAGGCGGTGCGTGGGGGCGCGTGTGAAGTGTTTTCTGGCCGTTCTTGGTTGGGTTTTGCTCGGGATTGTCTGTTCTGTCACTCAATGCCTTTGCTTTGACAGTTGGATGAGCAGAACAATGAGATCCGAGAGTTGCTGGACTGTGGGCGTGACGGCGGTGACTCGCTTCTGACAGTGGCTACTGGATGAAGGCGAGGGCAGCGGAAGAACGCCGGAGATGTCCACAGGAACCAGAAAGTCAGAGGATTGGCTCTGATACCATGTTAACAATGTAAAGTGAGAGAGAAAGACTGAATAGTCTGTATATTAATATGTATGAAATAATGTACAATAGAGAGCCTTATATAGGCTAGATATGTGTGCAGTACAAGTAAATGGAGTAAACTACAAGTACAGTATACTGGGCTAAGCCCAATGGGCTAAACTAGTCTAAGCTATACACTAACAATTTATGCAAGAAATTGATTTAATATTGTGCAAGGTCTATCAGAGAGACTAAATAATAGTTTTGAATTCAAGTCACATTTTATCTGGAAATAGCAATAGATTAATTTCCTTGAGCAGATTGTCTTGACAGATTTTAACATGAAGTAATATGATTGTCAAACTTATTTATCTTCAATCCACATCTTAACTTCAATTGTTACAGAGTTCATTTTTAAGTGGAATTATATACACTTCCAATGATGGTGAGCTTGGCCAACAATTTCTTTCAAATATGTTTTCTTTGAGTGGGACTGAGTTTTTTGTGCATCTTCATTATGTGCCTTATGGAAACTAGTTACTGAAAATCCTAAGGGCAGCGGTGGGTCTACTGCTGGTGATTTTTTCCTCAAAACTCTCTTCAGAAATTAACCATTTAACCGTCCTTTTTGTGATGAGGTATTTGATTTAGAAAATCCAAACAAGTACTAAAGAAATGACTTACAATGCTACACATGTTTTTCTTTAGAGCATCTCGAATTCTTGATTTACAAATTTTTTCTCTAAAATGTAGTTTTGAGCTGCTTGAAAAGTTTTTGAAGATTTTTTTTTTTGAGAGTTTTAATTTATGATATCCACTCTTGATGATAGCTTTTTATCATCAGACTAATACACTAATCAATTTTTGGTGTAGGCAATGATTGAACTTCAGATCTCTTATTTAACCATTCGAGACCAGTTGAGCTAACTTTTATTAATTTTATGTAACTTTTCATCTAGAGCAGTCCAGATCCCTTTCTATTTTTTCTCAAAATTTTATGTAATTTTTCCCATAAGATCAATATTGTTAGCATCCTTTAAAGTTTATACATAATTTTTTTGAGAAGAAGAAGAAGAAGCTGAGAAGATGCTAACACATGATATAATATTATTAAGTTTGCCTAATTTAAATTTGTGGCAGTATATATATATATATATATATATATATATATATCTCTATGATAAATGTTTTTGTCTAAATGATATCTAGAAGTCCATATTCTTTTAGTCTTGATACAAAATGTCCATTCTCAATAACTTTTAAGTCTACAAATTATTCAATCTATAGGCCCAAACATATTCAAAGAATGCTATCTAAATTATAAATTCTATGGCCCTTTATCACACAAATATTTTAAGTCCCTTAATGCATGGTAAAGGAAGGTAGGTGTGTGTCTAGCCATTTTCTTGATTTGTGTTGCCTAATTTAATGATATGGAGGATGTGGGTAAATTTAAATGTTGGGTAAATTTAAATGTTGAATAAAATAAGATGAGAAGAAAAAATAGTAAAAATAAAATATATAGCAATAAACATTAAATTATCTAAGTCATGTTATATAATAACAATATATTATTATATACTATATGTATAATGTAGTAGGATAATATTTAATAATAAAAAAGATAACTTAAAATACAAAACTAAATCGCATCAACGAAAAGTAGAGTTCTAATTAACACAAAAATTCATCATACTAAAGTATGGATGCGAGGAAAAAAAAAATTGAGAGAGAGAGGAAAGTAACAATTTTTGCATGAGAAAACTATGCATATAATAGAAGAGAAAATGTCAAATTTATAGTAATATGATTAGAATAATAAGAGTCAAAATAAAGGAAGATAAAATGATAGATAAAGAGTGATATTAAGGTCGAAAGTAGTGGGGAAATGAAAAGCTAAAAATGAGAGAGAAATGTTGGAAAAATAATAATAAAAATAATGGTTAAAAGTATTTTAATTTTTAAATAATGGAGTTTTCAAGTCACCTTAAATGAGTAAATATTTTAAAAAAAATATTGGAAAAATTTTGAAACAAAAAAGATAATAACGTGAGCACTAATGTGACTCAACTAGAGCATAACAGCAATAAATACTTTGTTTTATCTTTTAGATATATAGATATAGATTATTGGTAACGTCTTGAAAGCTAGATTTTTGTATTATACTTAATACCAAATAACAGATTTTCAGTTTGCCCCATTTGTGTTCTTGCAGGCTTGCAGCTTGAAAGGCCTTGAAATCTTTTGACATATGGGCTGAAAAAGTAAGTTTGGTGTCCTCGTTATTTGTGGGATAACATCATCGACTGATATGTCCAGGAAGAGTCTTAAGGTTGATCGCTTAAATTGTAATATGAAGGATTTCCTTTTGATGTCATGAAATTGAATTGCATATCATGATTAGTTATTGCATCAAATTAGGAATTTCACATGTGGATGTGATGAACATGTAGATGATTTCTTGGGAGTATGGTCATATGAGTTAAGATTTGTCATCATCTTGCCATACATGAGTAGATATAACCTTAAGAAGGCAATTCCATGACTTTTTTTTCATAAAATTGGGTAAAATAAAGATTCATGTAATGATAAATATGATAATCTATCAGCATGAATTGGATCTACATGTTTATGCGTGAATTTTCTACGTTTGATTCTTTGGTCATGTGAACTGAAATAGTGAAATTTGTTTTCAGGTTTTTTTTTTTCCTTTTATTTATTTATTTTATGTAATCTCACATGTTAGAGCACTCACATTAATCAGTACAAATAGAAGAAGTGCATAATTTTACACATTTTTGCTCAAAATTTACTCACATCAATCCCTCTATAATACTATGCATTTCCATTATTTATTATTATTATTATTATTTTGTTAAAGGGAAAATGCATTAAACTAGCTAGCCATAAAAGACGAAGTAGTGGCTAAAAGCCTTAAAGGAGTACAAACCAGCAGCGTTCGAACTTAAAAAATTACATAAATCATTAGTAGGTGGCAAATCTAAAACAATAAAATTCCCAAAAAAGGAGCAGCCTGCTCTAGCAAGGTTGTTAACACACCTATTTGCCTCCCTAAAGACATGGTTGATCTTGATACGGTGGAATTGCCCTAAGAGGTACCTGCAGTCGTTGAGAAGAGGGGAATACGAGCTGGTAGAGGGTTTTTTTTTTTTTGGCTAAAACGAGGTTAATAATAACTTGTGCATCTAATTCAACAAAAAGTTGGGTATTGCCAAGCTGGACAATTAGCATCAGCCCATCTCTCAAATCCTAAAATTCAGTGACAATACTGGTTGCAAGTTGCAACCCCGATATTCCTCATGTAGCCCTTAATCCATTTCCCATGGTGATCATAGATAAGGCCTCCCCTACCTGCCTTCCATTATTGCTACAGCAACCGTGTATATTTACACAGTTATTGTAGCTTTCTATTTTATTTTATCACTCTCCTTTCTCATCCGATTTTCTCTCTTCCTCACTCTCTTTCTCCTTTTATATTCTCTTAAATCCAACAACAAATCTATATAGATCACCGAATTCTTCAAACTTATTCTAAATCTAGTTCCCAAATTCATCAAACCCTCCCCTAAAAAAAAAAAATCATTAAACCCATATAAATTATCAAACCCAAATTGCAAAAGAAGAAGAAGAAAATGCAAAAGTGGTAGAAGAAGAAGAAGATGTTGAAGAAGAAGAAGAAGAAGTAGCAATGGAGAGTCCAAAATCACCGCCTACAGTAGCGGAGAAATCTGCACAAAATTACCACCCAAATTGCAAACCCAAAATCATTTTCCATAATCAAACTTAAATTGCAAAAGAAAAAGAAAAAAGAGAAGGAGAAGGAGAAGGAGAAGGAGAAGATGAAGAAGAAAGAAGAGAAAGATGCACAAGAAGAGAGAAGGAGAAGACGAAAAAGAAAGAGAGAGAGAGTGTTTAGAGAATTAATGAGTTTGGAGTGTGTGGTAAGGTGGGTGGGGTTGTGGGTAGGTGTGAAATAAAAAGTGAGAAAAATATTATTTAAATAAAAAAGGGTGTATTATAGATAATCTGATGTGGGTTTTTTGCAAAGTGATTGTGTAAAAAAAGAAAAAAGAAAATGTGCATAATTTTACATATTTTTGCTCAAAATTTACCTACATCAATCCCTCTATAATATTGTGCATTTTCATTATTGCTTTAGTAACCATGTATGTTTACACAGTTACCGTAGCTTTTTTTTTCTTTTTTCTTTACTCTCTCCTCTCTCATCTGATTCTCTCTCTTCCTCTACCCTCTTTCTCCTTTTATATTCTCTTAAGTCCAACGACAAATCTATACAAATCATCAAATTCTTTAAACTTATTCTAAATCTAGATTCCAAATTCATCAAACCCTCTCCTCAAAAAAAAAAAAAAAAGAAAGAAATCATCAAACCCAAACTGCAAAAGAAGAAGAAAATGTAGTAGTAGTAGAAAAAGAAGAAGATGCCAAATAAGAAGAAGAAGTAGCAGTGGAGAGCCCAAAATCACCACCTATAGTAATGGAAAAATCCGCCCAAAATTACCACCCAAATTGCAAACCCAAAATCACTAGCTATAATCAAACTCGAATTACAAAAGAAAAAGAAGGAGAAGGAGAAGGAGAAGGACAAAAAGAAAGAGAGAGAGTGTTCAAAGAAGTAATAAGTTTGGTGTGTGTGATAAGGTGGGTGGGACCGTGGGTAGGTGTGAAATAATAAAAAAAAAGTGAGAAAAATACTATTTAAATAAAAGATGGTGTATTATAGATAATCTAATGTGGATGTTTTTGCAAAATGGTCATGTAAAATAGAAAAAATGTAGAATAAACAGAAAATTTTAGACGGGACTAAGACGAATGCTCTTATTTGACTCATTTCTTGATTTTTGTTAAACGTATGACATGACATTGATTTATGAATGAAATTTTTTGACTTGATGGGATTGATCATTTACCCTTAATTCCTAGGAGACATCTTCGGATTGGGCAAGATTGGTATGTCGCTTAGCCTTCAAGTCTAAATCAAAGGATTTAGATTAGTTCACTTCCAATGTAAGTTTGCATTTTGCTTTAACTCGTAAAAAAGAAGAAGTAATTTTACATTTTCTTAGGTTGTAATTATAAATAAAAGCAATGCAATTTTTCATTATTTTGCAACAAGGTAAAAGCCATGTAATTTTCTTATTTCATATTTTTGTTATGATAATGTAATTTTGGATTAGTTAATAAAATGCATATTTTATTGGGTTTCTTTATTTTGTCCCAATAATAATCGACTTCATTCTACTTTGCTCAATTTAGGGAAATAAACATGGTCAATTGAGCCTCCAATATGAGACTCATTATCTAGGGAAATACCCAGAAACTCCGGGTGCTATGGGTCGAGGTTCTCACACTTTAGCATAGCAACATCATGAACTACTTATGGGTATTAGTATTACTCTTTCTTGTATCAAAGTCTACCATACATGAAACACATGCTTCCAATACCCTTATTAAAATTCAATTGAGCATATTTTGCAATCTTCATAAAGGTTTTGAGTAGCTCATCATGGTTTACCTGAACACACAACCAAACAAACCGGCTTCTAGAACCAAGAATAGTGTGGGAATCAACATAGAGAACTTGATTGATGAAACTACTAATTTACTATAAATTATTTAATTGTAGTACTCGTTAGGTAGCTTCGAATGAACCCAAGCCCAAATTGATAGGAGAAAGTCCACTAGATAGCACAAACATTTCTTAAACATAGAGCTGTCAAACACAAAAGAAGTTCATAAGATAAAATAAAAAAGAAATAGTAGAAATTATAGGAGTTAAGGACGGAATCACGTCTCTCTCATCTCTCTCTCTCTCTCTCACACAGAGTCACAGACAGCAAACATGGCAGAAATAAGCCTGGGGATACTAATAGATATTGTGGATGAGGATTGGATGAGAGACACCTTGCCTAATGATGATCTTCCATTACCACCAGTTTTGGTTGTTAGAAATGATGACACTGAGGAATCAAATCAGGAGACTCAACAGGTTGGTGGAGATATTTGGCATGATCTTGCATTAGGCACTCAATACAGCTCTCATGCCTCAGGAGGTGCATAAGCAATACTTTTGAAGTGGTTGGATCCTTTTTATTGAGGGATTTGAAGTTCATGGCTCTCTTTCCTTGTGTGAGAACCCTTAGAATTTTTCATGTAAAAGACTGTAGTTTTATTTTGATAATCATACGAGAAGACTTTGGTTATTAGTCCTTTGATGGAAGAGCTATGGTGAAGTGTCAATTTATACAATGTTCTCTTTTGCACTGGCACATCACCATGTATATATATGTACTTCACTTCCCTGTCATGTGGAGTTCATCCTTAAGTTCTCTTCGTCTGCAGTAATATGTATTGCTCTGCTTGGTAAACAACTTAATTTGGTTCAAAAGGACGGAATCACGTGAAATTTCGTGACTTGCAAAGAATCATTGTGAGGATCAAAACTCATGCCTTATATAGCAATTACTTACACCGTTTTTTGGGTGAATTCTTTTGTTTAGGCCTTTAATTAATCTTTTTTTTTTTTTATGGTAATATTTCCTTTTATTATTGGAGTAATTTTCAATTAAAATTTAGAATAAGGTCTTGCCTTTTTGGGATATCTAATTTAACACTAGAATTTAATTTTGTAATTTTCTCAATTTTGCATTTTTTTGATAATTTTAATATAATTTTGTGCTTAACATGAATTAGATTTTTCAAGCTAGGAGTGTTTTAGAGTTTTTAAGGGTCTCCTGGCAACTTTGGGATTTTTTTTTTTTTTTGGTTACATGTTATGTTTCTTATGGCTTGTCATAAGGTTTCCAATGGTAATGAGAGACAAATTATGGCTAGGAGAGCAGGGAGACGAAAACCCTCTTCAATTTGGTCTTCATCATCAAAGACCCACTGGTTCTCAAGCTTGCTAAAAGGCTCCTGTGATACAACCCCGAAGCTTATCTCTATACTCTGTAGCGAGTAGTGTCGTTAGAAGTTTGATCCCTCAACAAAGCCACTAGCCCTTGAGGCTCCAATTTCCTCGTCTTTGTTTCTTTGGGTACTTCTCTGCAGCTATGCAACCTCTTTAATTGTCAGAAAGTTCGTACAAGTCCACTTTCAATCTTTCATTTTCGAATGCATATAAAGAAATTAATAGGACAAGGTTATGCAGAACCATGAGGGTCTACAACACAGACATGTTTCTGACACCCACCCAGCCCACCCCAAAAAAAAAAAAAACAAATAAAGGGGGAAAAAAACCTTTTCGAATTTTGATGGTTCCTATCATAATAAACCAACATTGAGTATCACATTTTCAAAACAAAACATTAGGGGCTATTAGGTAATATTGTTTAAATAACAGTTTTCAGTATTTAAATAACAATAATATTTTTAATATGTATTTTTATAACACATGTTTGGTATATGTACTTAAAAACATGAAAGTTCAAATAGTGTAAAAACACCCTTGAACGTTTAGACCCCCAATTTACAAATTAACCAATTCAAGTTTTATGTCAAACAACAAGTGTGCGGAAAAAGAACAAAAGCTATAATATAGAATTGGAAAATCTATCTAAGCCAAATTAAAATCACAACTCACAGCAGATAATAAAAGGTAAAGATAAAAGGGAAGGAAGATGCAAACACAAAGACAACACGCGATGTGTTATCAAAGAGAAAACTGAAGCTCTTGGCGTAAAACCTCTCCGCCTCCCTCCAAGCTGTAAACAATCCACTAGAAAATGTAGTTGGGATACATGGATAGCAATAGACCCTCCAAGCCTAATCTACCCAGTGCACCTAAGCCCTCCAAGCTTCTTGCTCCAACGAGGTTGCGCCGAACCTTTTTCTTTTCTAACTTCCCGGATTCCGCTACTAGACCATAACATCAACCAATGAAGATTGGTTCCTTCCTAACTGCTTCCCAGAACACCAAACAGCCCTCTCACAGTAATGGATATGGTGAGAACAAGGTTTTGGTAAAAAGCCTCTCAAGGGTTTGGCAATGGAGAGGAAGAGAGGAATTTGAAGAGACACTTATGTAAAGATTGTAGATGAATCAATCTTGTTTTATTCTAGGGTTTCTCTCTCAAAATTCTCTCTGGAAGCCCTCTCTCATTTGTGGGTATAAGGGGTATTTATACTGAGGTGAGAGGAGAATGTGAAATGTCAGGTTTTTCAAAACAGGGCTGGCTCGCGGCTTGGCCTTGCGACTTGACTGAGTCACGAGATCCAGTTGCGAGATAACCGTATGGCCAGTTGTCCTGTTTTGTCTTATAGTGCTCCAACCAGCATGACTGTTCACCTTCTGGCATACTTGGCACGTGTGCTGCTTCTGGCGGCTTGCAGCCGCGAGTCACCCGCGAGGCCAAGCCGCGAGTCTTTGTTTTCTTGCACACTTTTGAACAAACTTCACTCTATCTCACTCACTACCCTTACAACAAGCCCACCTAAATACAGGGTTACTAAATGCTGAAATACAAGCAAATTTGGCACGGAATAAAGCCAATTAGATGGTTGATTAAATTCAACCTTACAATCTCCCCCTTTGGCTATTCCGTGACAAAACCCTAAAACAGACTCTAGACTTAACATGTGAGTTGGGAACAGTTGAGCAAAACTCACTCACACCTAACTCTAGAAGCTGTGAAGCACTTGAATCATATGACCATAAGACTCCTGAAACACAACAATACACCATGATCATTGTAAGCAGAAAATCGTGAAATGCATACGAAACAGGCAATATGTGATCAAGCAAAGATGGAGTTAAGAAACAAACCATGGCTTGATCAACCAAGTAATCACCACAAGGTAGTGACCACAATGCTCATTCACACTTGGAATGAACACTAGGACATACAAGCTAACAAGCTCAATGCAAGTCTCTTGCATGCCTAACACTCAACCAATGCATAATACACTAAGTATATGCATCTAGAAACAATCCTATAAGGGCAAAAGAGTGATAGTACTTAAAAGTAAATGCAATACATTTATATAGAAGTACTGATTTAAACAAAGCATAAAAGGCTGCATAAAGCATGGTACAAACCATAAAGCCTACAAACTATGCATAAAACATAACCCTAAAAGTTTACAAAAGCAACATGGGTACAAGTCACAATATAAACTGAATAACATCAAAAATATATATATAAAGTAAACCAAGTTTATAAGGTAAGAGTTAGAAACAAAAATACACCAAAGCCACAGTGTATTAAACCCATAGAAACAACACATTATCCAAAACATAAGATATAAGATAAAGTAAGCAAGCAAGATAAACTATGCTCCCCCTCAACATAATGCTCCCCCTCAAGGTCTGTTTCTCAAAAATTTCTCCCCCTTTTTGACCGGAATGGCCAAAGGGTCAGTGCCCATGATGTGTGGCAAAGCTGTCGAATTTTGCAGAGAGAATATCCAGCTGGTCTTGCATGGCTATCATCCTCTCAGACTGCTCTGTCTGGACTTTCCTGAGTCCATAAAGTCTATCCAGGATTACTTGAAATGCGTCTTGAGGTACAGCTGAAGAAGTTGATGCTCTAGTCCTCTTGCCACTCCTTCTGGGTGTTGAAGTTGATGCTTGGCCTGCTGCCTCTGTCTCAGTCTCCATTGGAACACCTTCATCTTGTTCAGCCCCTTCTTCATCTATATCACCCGGAAGCCGTACTTGTATCCTTATGATGGTTTGCTTGTTGATTACTGAGGGTATTGGCATTAGGCTGAGGTCTTGAGGAACTGGAATTCCTTTTGCCCTGAAAATCCGCATGAGAAGGCTAGGAAAAATCAGCTTAGCTCGGGAAGTTGTTCTAGTCTCTTCCATGATTGTATCAAATATATGAGAGCTGATATCAATGAATGTTTTCTCTTTTAGCTCCATAAGAAAAATGGCTCTGGCATTGTTGATTGTAGTGAGTTTCTTCAAAGGATACAAGTTGTTCATCATGATGATGGTGAGGCACCTCATGTCAACTGGAAAAGCTGTGGTATTGAGACACTTTCCTTCTCTCTGTCCTCCAATGCGGTTTTGAACAGTTTCTATAGACAACATTCTGTCTTTGTAGTTGGTAAACTCATGCTCTTCTAAACCCTCAAGACCAAGGACCCTATCAATATCATGGGCATCTAGAGTGAATTCATGCCCTCTTACCCAACAATCTAGCTCATCTTCCCTAATCTTCACATTAGAGTAAAATTCTCTTATCAGAGGCTCACACACACCCGGTAATCCACTTAACAACTTTTCCCAGCCTCTGCCCTCAAAACATGTGGGAATAAATGTATCTTTTAGGTCCACTAAATCCACAAATCTCTCTTGAATTATGGTTCCTTTCATGAAAGAATCTTTGTATCTCTCAAAGTGTTGAACCGACCTAAATAGATTAGAATCCATTTTCAATCGTTTGTCAGCCTTCTTTGCAGGAGTTTTCTTCTTCCGAGGTGAAGGAGCCATCTATGAACAATCAGAAGAGGCCACAACAACATAGTACAATACATGTATAGAACAATTCAGTACTTTGTTAGTGACAAGGACAAAAATGCCACCATTCAGATGAACAGGCTAAAAAAGTGGATACACAAGAACAACTGGTATAATGCATGAGAGAGATTTTGAAGACATCCGAAAGACAAATATATGTTAATGAGACATACAGATTGATGTATATGACCCGACTCAAAGAACAAAAGACAGATGCACACAATAGATGGACAGGCACAAATTTCAGCACAGTAAATCTCGCAGTCAAAATAGGAACATTTCGAATCAACATATTAACATAAGACCAGACAAGAAGAGAAACCAACAAATAGCAAACCCTAGCTAAGCACATGAAGAAGAACCAACCAACAACTTAGTTAAAATCAAACTAAATCAATAGCTTCCACAAGCTAAGCAAGGACAAAGAGCAACAGCCGAAACAAAAACCCATATCAAAAACATAAACAAATGTGAGTAATCAAGAGGGAAAAGCACAGAATCAAGTGGAATAGAGTACAAGAAAGAAAACCCATACCTGTTACTTGAAGATTTCGAACTGAAAGGAAGCAACAATGGAGTTCGAAAATGGAGGCACGGTGTGAATGGGTAAGAGCAGTTGAGAAAGACAAAGAACAGTCACAAAAAGTTCGAGTAAAAAACTGAAAAAGTTTTAAAAAACTACCCATATTTTTGCCAAACACGCGTTTTTCGCGACTGAAGTGAGTCGCCACCAAGTCGCTAGTTCAAGCCGCCAAAACACTCAAAGAAAAAAGGTTGAAAAATTTTTCTAAGTGTTTTTCGCGACTGGAAGGTCTACCCGTGAGAGAGTCGCGAGATGAGCTACGAAAATCTCTGAGTAACCCTCGCGACTGGACCTTCCACTCGCGAACAAGTCGCCAAAAATGACCCGCGAGAATGCGACTGAGGCTCGCGACTTGACTTACCTGCGACTGAGTCGCCAAAACAGGGCAAAAATGATTTTTTGAAAATTTCAGTTTTTTAAGAGCAAAATACTTTCCAAAAACACCTAAAATACTCAAAAATCTTTTTGTGCTTGAATCAACAAAGATTGAGTATGTGAAAACACATTTCAACAAGTACAATCACACAAATGAATATGACATTTAATGAACATAAACTTGTGTGTTGTGTGTGGATATCAACAATGAGATAGTCCATAGTCTAATGTGAAGCTTCAATGATCAATTCAACCAAGGCATACACAATTAGCACTAGATTATGTGACCCATCTCAATTATAGAAATATATATATATGACCTCCCACAAAACTTGATAATATAACTTGGAGCTTTACATTTGACTCCACTTTCAATCATAACAATTGATCTTTTTGATCCTTTTGAAACAATCACCTCTCATTGTGAGAGTGATATTTGATAATTCATTTTAATGAACAAGCCTTTGGCCTTTTGAATAAACATTCACTTTAATTTTTGGTCGCTTTCCCTTTTTCCTAGTCGAATACTAGTATGTGCGACAGGTTTTTGCAGCTCAATATCTCTTTTCATTTGGAGATTTACATTTGGTGAGCTCTTTTTAGCAAAAACAAAAAATAAAGAGTGGGAAGATATATAAACACAAGTCTATGCATGTCTCAAGATCATCATAACCATTCACTCATCATTCATGACAAGTTTGAAGATCTATTCACAACAATCACATAAATTTCAAGATTTTTCTCACAGTGATGAGGGTGCAAAGGAATAAGCTATGCTCGAAAATGCACAAAGTCATTAGCACAAAGGTACAAGGCAAAACAAGTTTTGAGACAAAAACTCAACAATGTCAATCAAACTTTTGATTTTCTAATTTTTATGTAATTTTTGGATTTTTGACACATAAGAAGAAAAAAAATGACCAAACGAATGCACAAAAAGACAAACAAACAACCAACAACTCAAACAACAAGCAAACAATCAAATATTGTCACAAAGCATAGGAAGTATTAATGCATGGACATGTTGTAATGCTTATGCATGAGTACCCTTCTTCACCCACACGTCACTTGCATTTGGGGTGATTTCTTTATAGGATTGGGTACGGGAGTTAGGGTTTTCAAACCTTCGTGAGAAGCTTTCCAAGCAGTTAGTGAATGCACCAATCATCTTCATCACGTTCATCATTATGGGATCACCATTTTGATCTCTAGATTGTTCACCTGCCCAATTTCTTCTATCATTTCTAGGTCCTCGTGACCTTTGAGGAGTTGCACTATTCTTTGCTCTCAGTTTTTGGCAATTTGGTCGAGTATGCCCTTGAAGTCCGCAATGATGACACACATAAGTTGATCTAGGACCTCTTTGTGGTCGTGGACGAGACTTGGCACGAGATTCAGACCTACCCACATACTGATTGCGGGGATTCAACAACCGTTGGTTCTCCACATTCTTCTTCTCCTCTATCTTGGGCTTCTCAGCAGTAGGGTCAACTTCAACTGGATCTTTAGCCTTTACAAACTTCACTTCTTTAGTGACAGTTCCAGATGAGCTACTTCCTCCGGTATATCCCAATCCGGATTTGTCTGAAAAACTCTTTTGAGATGAAATAACATCATCTAGCTTCTTGGTGATGACCCTCTCTATTTTAGCATTTGCTTGCACAACCTCTTGCTCAAGAAATCTCACTTTTGTGTAAGCTTCTGACACTCACCATTCAGTGTCTCTATCTCACATTTGGCCTCCCTATATCGGATTAGGAGACTTTTATAGTCCTCCTCTGCTTTCTTCATTTTTCTCACAGCAGCCTTGGCCACCCTTGTGTACTCACCCGACTTCTCCAAGAGTAAGTTATAATTCTCTTAAAGATTGGCTGTGCTTTCATCTTCTTTAGCATCTGATTCTTCAACAATTCCCAGTGATTCTTCATCACTATGTTCTCCAAGGTCTCGTACAAGTAGATTCAACTCGTCTAAAGACTTAACATGAGCAATTGTCATAAAAGCTAAGTAGTTCCCTTCTCCATTACAGCTTTCTTCAGATTTTGAGTCAGATGAATCCGAGTCACTCAATGTTGTGGCATACACTTTGCCTTTCGATTTCAAATAATTCGGACATTCTTTCTTAAAGTGTCCATGCCCATTACATTCGAAACAAGTGACACCTTGTGCAGGTTGGGATTCTTTTCCATCTTTCTTTTTGAATTCCCTTTTCTCCCTTCCTGAACTTTGGAATTTTCCTTTATCACTAAATTTGCCATTATTTTTGAATTTCAAGAATTTTCTGAAATTTTTAATAAGGTATGCAACATCTTTGTCAACCACATCATCTCCCGATGAGTCATGATCTTCCACCTTCTCATTAATGGTCTTAAGAGTAAGAGATTTGCTCTTCCGTGGATTGGGCAGCGACATCTCATAAGTCTGAAGAGAACCAACCAGCTCCTGGACTTTGATGTCATCAAGGTCTTTGCTCTCTTCAATCGCTGTCACTTTAACACGAAAACTTTCCGGCAATGATCGAAGGATCTTCCTTACAATTTTAGAATCCTCTGTTTTCTCCCCCAAATTGAACTTGCTGACAACCACCTCATTCAGCTTCCCATAGAAAGAGTCAAAGGACTCATCCTTACTCATTTTGAGCTTCTCAAACCGAGTGGTCAGCATTTGCAACTTGGTGTCTTTCACTTTCTTCCTGCCTTCGTAGGTGGTTTCCAATATCTCCCATACTTCTTTGGCAACGGTAATGTGGGAGATCCTGTGAAATTCATCTGGAGACACACCACAGAAAATAGTATTGAGTGCTTTACTGTTAGCATTAGATGCAACGAGTGCTGCCTTATCCCATGTGGATTTGGCTGCCTCAGGTCTAGTCCAACCAATCTTAATAGCATCCCAAACAGATTCATCAATTGAGCAAAGAAATGCTCTCATGCGAACCTTCCAAAAAGCATAATTACTACCATCAAAATATGGAGGTGCATTTAGGGATTGAGACCAATCCATCTCAATAGGGAGTCAAGGATCACACAATGGTATTGAAACCAATAAAAGTGTACTAGCTCTGATACCAAATGAAAGTTCAAATAGTGTAAAAACACCCTTGAACGTTTAGACCCCCAATTTACAAATTAACCAATTCAAATTTTATGTCAAACGACAAATGTGCGGAAAAAGAACAAAAGCTATAATATAGAATTGGAAAATCTATGTAAGCCAAATTAAAATCACAACCCACAGCAGATAATAAAAGGCAAAGATAAAAGGGAAGGAAGTTGCAAACACAAAGACAATACGCGATGTGTTATCGAAGAGGAAATCGAAACTCTCGGCGTAAAACCTCTCTGCCGCCCTCCAAGCGGTAAACAATCCACTAGAAAATGTAGTTTGGATACATGGACAGCAATAGACCCTCCAAGCCTAATCTACCCAGTGCACCTAAGCCCTCCAAACTTCTTGCTCTAACGAGGTTGCGCCAAACCTTTTTCTTTTCTAACTTCCCGGATTCTGCTACTAGACCATAGCATCAACCATTGAAGATTGGTTCCTTCCTAACTGCTTCCTAGAACACCAAACAGCCCTCTCACAGTAATGGATATGGTGAGAACAAGGTTTTGGTAAAAAGCCTCTCAAGGGTTTGGCAATGGAGAGGAAGAGAGTTAAGGAATTTGAAGAGACACTTATGTAAAGATTGTAGATGAATCAATCTTGTTTTACTCTAGGGTTTCTCTCTGGAAGCCCTCTCTCATTTGTGGGTATAAGGGGTGTGGGGCCCAAATGATTTATGGGCCAGGCCCATCTACCCGGGGAAAATCCAAAGGCCCAAGCCGAGGAGGGCTATGGCCCAAGCTCGACAAAATAGCCTGTGGATATCGCCGAGGACGGCTCAGTCCTCGGCAGACCTAAAGTCCTCCCCCTGAAAGAAGGGTAAAAACGGTATAGGACCGAAACCAGGACGAAAGATCTAAAATATCCAGGAAAAGCTGCCCTTACTGCCATTCAATGCTCTGAACCTGACAGAGCCGCATTCTTTGGCTTTTACAACCACCCCCAACGACTTTGAATATGGGCTGATGGGACAAGTATCAATTTTGGAAAGGTTGACCCTATACGTGGACGAAGGACAATGAACGGAGGCGAAGATAAAAGGAAAAACAAGTAATCTAAAAGGGAGGTGGGGAAAAATGGCCAAAAACCAGAGCCTCTCAGCCCACCTCCAGGAGAAAGACTCCAGGGGTGAAGGAAAACCGAAACTTGTACGAACACCATGAAAAACCCACCGCCTGTCGATCAAGGCCTAGCCTTCCAAACCCACGCTCTACAAATGATATTGTTAGGGGCCTTTTTACGTGCGAACCCGACACTGTTACGGTCCGCCGCGAATCGCGTCCTTACAATTGGCGCCGTCTGTGGGGAGGCTTGTGTGTTGGTATAGGAAGTGGGTCGATAGAGTTTCTTCGTTATTTCTAACCGTTGGTTATAGAGTTCTAGTATAAAGTTCTGTTAGGGACTACGTTTCTTGACTAGGGGCTTGGTTGAGGAGCTAACTCCCTTAAAGCCAAGGTCCCCCGTAAAGAGCAAACTAGGCACTTGGTAGCATTAACCATATGGATAAACTCTAGGGGCTTGGCTGAGGAGCTAACTCCCCTAAAGCCAAGATCCCACACAAAGAGAAAACTAGGTTTTGGACAGAACCAAGGCATTGCATAGTCCATGGACTCAAGCCTCTGGGGAAACCAACTACCTGGATGTGGAAAACTAGGTTTTGGACAGAACCAAGGCATTGCATAGTCCTCGGACTCAAGCCTCTGGGGAAACCAACTACCTGGATGAGGAAAACTAGGTTTTGGACAGAACCAAGGCATTGCATAGTCCATGGACTTAAGCCTCTGGGGAAACCAACTACCTGGATGAGGAAAACTAGGTTTTGGACAGAACCAAGGCATTGCATAGTCCTCGGACTCAAGCCTCTGGGGAAACCAACTACCTGGATGAGGAAAACTAGGTTTTGGACAGAACCAAGGCATTGCATAGTCCTGGACTCAAGCCTCTGGGGAAACCAACTACCTGGATGAGGAAAACTAGGTTTTGGACAGAACCAAGGCATTGCGTAGTCCTCGGACTCAAGCCTCTGGGGAAACCAACTACCTGGATGTGGAAAACTAGGTTTTGACAGGGCATTGCAAGTCCAACTACCTGAAACCAACTACCTGATGTGGAAAACTAGGTTTTGGACAGAACCAAGGCATTGCATAGTCCTCGGACTCAAGCCTCTGGGGAAACCAACTACCTGGATGAGAAAACTAGGTTTTGGACAGAACCAAGGCATTGCATAGTCCTCGGACTCAAGCCTCTGGGGAAACCAACTACCTGGATGTGGAAAACTAGGTTTTGGACAGAACCAAGGCATTGCATAGTCCATGGACTCAAGCCTCTGGGGAAACCAACTACCTGGATGTGGAAAACTAGGTTTTGGACAGAACCAAGGCATTGCATAGTCCTGGACTCAAGCCTGGGGAAACCAACTACCTGGATGTGGAAAACTAGGTTTTGGACAGAACCAAGGCATTGCATAGTCCATGGACTCAAGCCTCTGGGGAAACCAACTACCTGGATGTGGAAAACTAGGTTTTGGACAGAACCAGGGCATTGCATAGTCCTCGGACTCAAGCCTCTGGGGAAACCAACTACCTGGATGAGGAAAACTAGGCTTTGGACAGAACCAAGGCATTGCATAGTCCTCGGACTCAAGCCTATGGGGAAACCAACCACCTGGATGAGGAACCAACTATTTAAAAAAAAAAAAAAACTATGGCACATAAACCTCAAAATCCATCCGAAAAGAGAGCTCCGCGTTAACGGATGGGTTAATACCTTGATTGCGCGGATTCCTCGGTCTACCCTCTGATCCCCCAATATCAAAGGGGTTGATGCGATGCGGTGTAACATATTATCCAGAAGCACAACCAAAGCCCCTCGCTACTCGGCTACCCTCTCGGACGAATTACTTAGAGTTTGTCGTACTCGGACATCGCTCTAGCATGCATCGCGCAGCACTCAGCCGTTATCCCGGTTAGTTCCAAGAGTTTAATTTATTGATGATTAACCTTGTTATGTTTGATAATATTTGTAAGTCTAAACTAGTAGGAATCTGTGTTAAGGCCTTTTTCTGCCTAGAATATCATTAAGGGCAAGCTCATATTTAATATTCATGCATAAAGTAGTGGTTACGGAGAAGAAAGATATGTATAGAGAAATAGACACATACTTTATTAAGACAAAGGAACAGTACAGTGTACAATGGAAAGCTGAAACAAAGCCTACATCGAAGCTAACTATGTAAATAACGAAGAATACAAGAGGGTGAAGATAAAGCCGAGGAGGCAGTACAGAGGAGAGGTTGGCTACTGCCTCGAGACCTTATTCCTCCTCCATGCTTTTGCACGCCCATAACTCAGGCAGCAAAAGAACCCAACTTGGGGCCTGCACCGCTACAGAAAAGGTGCAGGGAACCTGACCTCAGGCTAACACCATCTACAGAAAAGGTGCAGGGAGCCGGAAGTTGGGAAGCCCCCGCAAAAATTTGCCTGCTACAAGGCAGACGACGCTGATGGCGGAAATTCCTTTTTCTGACATACCAAAAATCTGGCATGACCAGAACCTGCTTCGGATTTTGACTAAAAGAGGGAGGAATACCATCTTCCTCCTGTCAAGATGGAGGACTGGCTTGAATCTGTGCCATCCTTGTCCATACCATATCACCTTGAGGATTCGGTGCCTCTGAAGCGTGCGGAGACCTTTCATCCCCATCCGAGCCTCAAACATCTTGCTTTGAGGCAGTGGCGCTAGAAAGAGAGATCACGGATATGGAAGAAATATAGTTCTGAAGGGAACAGGAGAGTTCATGTGCAAGTGAAGTGATCCCCTATCCCATTTATACCCAGAAGTAAACCGGTGGCATTTAATTCGCGCAGCGTCCCAAGGAACGCTACAGACAAAACGTCTCTGGCTCGGTTTCCAACGTCGTCTGCAACCCTGAGGTTAAAGGAGTCTCGAGAAGGCGCACCTCGAACACTGGGACGCCAAGAAGTACCGCGTGATCTAAGATTACGGAAATACCTCTCAATTTGTGGGCCCAGTAAATTCGCGGCCCAAGCTCGTTCAACATATGGGCCCAGGGACAGAACCAAGGCCTTGTATGGTCCTCGGACTCAAGCCTATGGGGAAACCAAGTACGAAAAATTATAAAAATTACAAGTTTTGGACAGAACCAAGGCCTTGTATGGTCCTCGGACTCAAGCCTATGGGGAAACCAAGTACGAAAAATTATAAAAATTACAAGTTTTGGGCAGAACCAAGGCCTTGTATGGTCCTCGGACCCAAGCCAATGGGGAAACCAAATACAAAAATTACAAGTTTTGGGACAGAACTCTTGTATGGTCCTCAGACCCAAGCCAATGGGGAAACCAAATACTTGGATAAGAAAAGGTTTGAATCTCGTAAGATGGGTTACTTGATAAAAATGTCAGGATCACTTCATCCACGGCTTAAATACCGTAAAAGGTTAAGGTAAAGGTGTAAGGAAGGGGGTGGAACGCCCCAGCACTTAGTCATATAAGAAGGCCGCTCATTTGGTGGGTGATATATCTTCAAATGGTTATTCCTTACATGACATCAAGCCTTCGTTTTTCTCCTCGGCTAGCATGGGGTAAGTATTACTCTTCACTGATCGGCCTTATTATGCCAAGCATTTCTATTAAAGTTATGGTGACGTCTTTTTATTATCAAATCTTTTGGTCTTAGTCGTCATTGATTTAGATGCTATATTATTGTGCCGAGCAGCGTTTGTAGATCCAAAAAAAAAAAAGAGAAGGCATAGAGACAAAACATGCGAAATAAAATAACAACGATTTTTATTAATACGAAAAATTATTACAATGTACAAAGAGGGGCTCAAACGAGCCTATACAAAATGTGAACTGCCTAAGCGACAGTTACATCCGTAGTACAGATAAGTAAACTTCCAGGCGTCTTTTAAACTCGTCTTCAAAGTCTCTCCAATCTTTGCTCAATACTGCTCATATTATGATAAGAAGCTTCTTTGGGAAGAAATGGCGGAGAAGGAAATAGTAAGGAAGAAATCAATGAAGAAGATGGAGGAGATGAATGAAGAAGATGGAGGATATGAGTAAAGAAGGAGGAGAAGAAGAGAGAAGAGATGAAAAGAAAGAAAAAGGAGCAAAAGAGGGAGAAGTGAAAGCACCAGGATGGAACTGGTGCTGGGAAGACTAAGAAAGGGAGACGGAGAATAGCCCCAGTGAAGGAAGAGAGGAAGAAGTAGAGACACTTAGTCCCTGCCTCGATCCTAACTCCCAACACACTGGAGCCATACTAGGTATGCTCATAGGAGAGCGGTTGGTACTGGTGATGGGTGTTCTCGACTCAGTCACGCCGAAAGTTTGACGTGACGAGTCCCTGCTTCGGATTTTGACTGAAAGAAGGGTGAGGTTGATTTTGAGTCTTCGCCATCCCTATCCCGATCGAGCCATAATGAGCTTTATTGGAACATGGCGTTTATGGGAGGGGTTTGGCTCCTGCATCACTCGTTGTTATGATAAAGTGTATCACGATTTAGTTTGTGAACCAGTGGGTAAAATGAACCCTAGGGGAGGCCAAATATTTCAAATCTCAGAAAGATGAGAAGGAATTCTTTACAAAAACAATAACCTCCGCCTTTCCTTCTTATACTGAGGGTGGAGCGGGAGACATTTAATAGGTTCAAATATCCAAAGGGATCTGCCAACACAAACATGCCGGTTCCGTTTCTCCACCCCATCAAAACAAACCGCCGAATTAAAGTAGTCTCGTAAATAGTGGTCATTAAAAGCACGTTTTGGGATGCCCAAACGATAAGAGCGCATCAAGCACGAAATCAAAAAGCTGTCTCATAGACCGGCGCATTTCTTGGACAGATGAGGAGCCGCCAGCATTATTAAAAGACCAAATTGATTGGGCCGTAGGAAGAGGTTTGGCATCACCAAAACCCCCCTTTCCAACCAAGAGGTTTGACAGCCGGGTTTTGAGGGGCTATTGTGGGACCCAAATGATTTATGGGCCAGGCCTATCTACCCGGGGAAAATCCGAAGGCCCAAGCCGAGGAGGGCTATGGCCCAAGCTCGACAAAATAGCCTGTGGATATCGCCGAGGACGGCTCAGTCCTCGACAGACCCAAAGTCCCCCCCTGAAAGAAGGATAAAAACGGTATAGGATCGAAACCAGGACGAAAGATCTAAAATATCCAGGAAAAGCTGCCCTTACTGCCATTCAATGCTCTGAACCTGACAGAGCCGCATTCTTTGGCTTTTACAACCACCCCCAACGACTTTGAATATGGGCTGATGGGACAAGTATCAATTTTGGAAAGATTGACCCTATACGTGGACGAAGGACAATGAACGGAGGCGAAGATAAAAGGAAAAACAAGTAATCTAAAAGAGAGGTTGGGAAAAATGGCCAAAAACCAGAGCCTCCCAGCCCACCTCCAAGAGAAAGACTCCAGGGGTGAAGGAAAACCGAAACTTGTACGAACACCACGAAAAACCCACCGCCTGTCGATCAAGGCCTAGCCTTCCAAACCCACGCTCTACAAATGATATTGTTAGGGGCCTTTTTACGTGCGAACCCGATACTGTTACGGTCCGCCGCGAATCGCGTCCTTACAATTATTATCTCTTTCTATCATCTCACTATCTTTTTCTCTTCATACACAATCATAAGATTTTTTTTTTTTTTTTTTGTTTTTTTTTGTTTTACAACCTATGAAACTTTACTTTTCATAGGTTGCTAATTTTTCAGGTGTACAAACTTGTATAGAGTAGGTTTTTACTGTCATGGATTGTAAAAGAAGAAGAAGGAGCAGCTAAAGCTAAGGACAAGATTTTGTATTACAATTATAAGATGAACATTTTTAATTATGAATATTATCAAAGTACGTTTTGCAAAAATTTGAAGAATATTTTTTGATGAAATGTTTTATTTTGTGAAAATCTTTATAATATATATTTGACTGAAGAAGGTAGAATCTTTATAATATTTAATACACATGATTTTCAGATTTAAGAAAAAGGTTGAGCTCCATTTAATATATTATACAGTAGAAGGTTGAGATTAAATATTTTAAAAATAAATGTTTTGATTTTTTACTTATTTATATTTAATTAATACTGAACATAGATACTTTAATATTTCATTTATTTATCTTTTTTTGAAATACAGTTTTTTTTTTTTTTTTTTCGCCCCTTCCAAATAGAGAATCCTGCTTTTATCCTTTGTCGTAGCTCCAACCGAGAACCGACAAAGCTTCTTCACAATCGGCCAAAGACAAGCCCCAATTATAGACCGTATAATAAACAAACTAAACTCAGCTTTATCAAAAAGCTAGCAACAACGGTCCCACCACAGATGATACACAACCCAACACTCAAGAACCTATTGTTTCTCTTAAAAAAATATATATAAAAAATAAAAAAAAACACTCAAGAACGCACAACAACCAAATAAAAAATTTGGAACATCATTATTCTCTCTTTAAAAAAATTTGGAACATCATTATTGGACTCTTTTGGCCAAATATTGTTATATTAAATAATTTCAAACTCACCTTTATTATATTAAATAAAAATTACAATACTTAAAAGTGCAATTTGAGTAAAAAAACTTTTTTTTCTTTTTTCTTTTCACTCACTGTTCTCTTTTTTACAGTATATTTTCTCTTACTCTATCTATTTTTCTCTATTTTTTTACTTGCTCTCACTTACGTGCAGTTCTTCGAGACCGCACCTAGTCCTTACACTCTGGGACTTCACTTATTCCTCCCCTGCCCAAATGGCCGAATAGTCTCACCATTTATTTCTTCATCTTTTCTTTCTTTTCTCCCTTTCACACTCTTCACGTCAAGCCACAATAAATACAAGCCACTTACTTTGACTTTGCTTCAGCCAAAATCTCTTTATTCAGCTCTCATTGGCCGAATCGCCTTGGTTGTTTCTTTTCTTTTTCCTTTCAGCGTGTCCAACACACTTTGGCTCACTTCTCATTAAGAGAAGTCAGACTTCTCACGGGTCATGGAGTGGCATGCTCATTAAATGAGCTCTTGAAAAAGCATGTGGGCTGGATGCATGGTGCAGTGCACCCAACATGAAAGGGTACTTGAAGAGTATGGAGAGACGCTTTTGATGAGAAATAGTCAAAAAAAAAAAAAAAAACAAACCATGCAGTTGACTTGCTAAATGGTTGTTCCTTCATGATAATTGAGGGGATATGCGGTAAGGTAAGAATTCTAATATGCAAATAATATTAAATGCAATAGCGGGTTGTTGAGGTACAATAACTATTTATGTGAAGGGTGTCAATTTATATTTCTTTTGAGAATGATTATACTGGTTGATCAACCAAAAGGAAAGGATCCATAAGCTAGCAGCCATATTATCTTGAGATAGGTAAGAAATTGTTACATTCCTCTAAACTCGGCTACTTGGCTATTAATAGTAATTGGACATGGTCCTTGGTATTTGGTCAGTTGTTTGGCCATTGTGATTAGCCACTATATTCGGCCATGGTCCTCGTACAATCTGTATTCTTTATGGTATATATTGCTTCAATAAGAGTTAATATATATTTTTTAAGATCAACTTGAAATTTTAAACCAAAGAAAAAAAAAAAGAATCAACTTGAAATTACTATATAAACTTCATTGTCTTCTCTTTTTAACTTCACACACACCGGAAGATGACATTAGCACGATGTCTAGTACTACTTTATCTATTTTGTTAATTTATTTTACAAATCATCTTATATTTCAGTTTTTATTTTTACATATAACCTAATAAAATAATAAACGGTATTCTTATCTCTCTCTTTCATACCACTGTCTTTTTCTCTTCATACACAACTACATGATTTTATTTTTTCTTTACAATCTATGAATAGTAAGGTTACATATATGCAACTTTACTATTTATAGGTTGCAAACCTTTTTAGGTGTACAAACTCGGATGGAGTAGGTTTTTACTGTCTTGAATTGTGAAATAACAATTGAAGAGTTTTTAAACTCCCTAATGCTGGTGCTCTGAGCAAACAAAGAAAAAGAAGGATCAACAGAAGCTGAGAAGAAGAGTTTGTATTAGAATTATAAGATGCACATTTTTAATTATGAACATTGTCAAAGTACGTTTTGCAAAAACTTGAAGAATATTTTTTAATGAAATGTGTTTATTTTGTGAAAATCTTTATAATATTTAATACACACGATTGTCAGATTTTACAAAAAGTTTGAGCCCCATTTAATATATTTTACAGTAGAAGATTGAGATTAAATATTTTAAAAACAACTGTTTGGATTTTTTACTTATTTATATTTAATTAATATTGAACATAGATACTGTGGGGCTAGAGAATTTATGACCCGGTCCACTTTATATTAGGGCCCAAGACTCGAGCCGAGGAGAGGCATTGCCGAGGACATACAATGAAAGTCCAAATGGCCTAGGGATATGGCTGAGGACGATTTTGTCCTTGACATCCCAGAGCGCTCCTAAAAGAAAGGGCGAACACAGTGTAGGAGCGGCCCAAGTAAAAAGCTGCCAATACTGCAATTAAGTACTCTGCGCTTGACAAGTCCATGCTCTTCAGCTTTTACAACCACCCTCAACCACTTTGGGTATGGGCTGAAAAGACAAGTATCAGCCCTAAAAAGCGAAACCTACACGTAGACGTATAAGGGAGAGGAAAAGCTAGTATAAAAGAAGGTGGAAGCAGCTAAGAAAAAGGGGGGGACATATCGTCTCCCAGACCGTGAAGCCCCAAAAAAGGCGAATAATAAGAACATTAAACTCCATAAAGCTCCTCGGACGAGGTCTAAGGACCGGAGCCACTCAAGTCATATTGAAAATAAGTCTTGTTAGATACGTCAGGTTCATTCTAGTACGATTACCATGAAAATCATGACTAACCACCGTTCGACGATCAAGACCTAACCTTTCAGCCTACTCTTTACAAATTTATTATTTGGGCGTTTAACGTTCGATTCCAACACACTAACTTGGGGTCGTTACAAATTGAATTCTCATAGATATCTTAATATTTCATGTTTTACCTATTTTTGAAATACAGTTTTTTTTTTTTTTTTTTTTTTTTTTACTTTTGGCCCTTCCAAATAGAGAATCCTGCTTTTATCCTTTGTTGTAGCTCCAACCGAGAACCGACAAATCTTCATCACAATCGGCCGAAGACAAGCGCCATTATAGACCGTAAAAATTATGTAATACACAAACTAACTCAGCTTTATTAAAAAGCTAGCACAAACGGTCCCACCACAGATCCAAAATACACAGCCCAACACTCAAGAGTCCATTGTTTCTTTTAAAAAATAAGAACACTCAAGAACGCACAACAACCAAATAAAAAATTTGGAACATCATTATTCTCTCTTTAAAAAAATTTGGAACATTATTATTCTCTTTCTTTTTTTTTTTATTTTTTTATTTTTTTTATTTTAGTTTCAAAATTAGTTGCAGCTTAACACTATAATCTTACTCAATAAAATATATATTTTTATATATTTTAAAAATCTAACTATTAAATTACATTTTCTTTATGTTCTTAATGCACTTGTCAAATTTTATTTATCATATTTTTTTATTTGCCAACAAATCCTCATAGTGCCATTACTCAATTATCACGTTAGTGAACATTAGTGACTCCCATTGATTGTTAATTGCATTTTAGTACAAGAATTTATGTTTTTTATTTTGCAAAAGATATTTTTCTAATGTATTCTATATTAAATCATCTATTTTTCATTATATTTTATTAAAATATTAAAATATTTTTACCAATAATATTTTTTTATATAATTTTATATAACCATCTAATATAAATAAATTTTAAACTTAATTGACATAAATATAATTTTTTATTTTAAATAATTTTAATATCACATAAAATGTCATAATCCTTACTACCATTCTTTTAGGTTGCAATGTCAGGCTGTCTATTAAATTTATATAAATTAACTGCTCACTCTCTGGTAGAAGGTCATGTCAAAAATTATTGTACTAGAATTATTTATTTATTTATTCATTGCTAGAAGGCCTCGTCATCCTGTCAACCCCCACTGCGCAACTTAGCTCGATCTTAGGCCATAAATGGCAACCTGGGCATGATCATACGCTAGTGTTTGATGAGATTCGGCCTGCAGTGTTTCTTAGTAAAGTCCTACACTTCTGTGCGTAGAAATCAAATTTCAACATGGTTCACGTTCTTTCCACCAGTACTATCCGACCCACCAGTAACAATTACTCAACCAGAAGAATCGATTTAACTCCATGGGATCTCCGCTTCCTCACATACGGTCCTATTCAAAGGGTTCTCATCTTTCTGAAACCTACAACTTCACAGGAGCAACAACTTGAAGAAAACAATGTGATTCATCACCTACAATCCTCTCTCTCCCGCACACTGGATGTATTCTATCCCCTTGCTGGGCGTCTTGCCATGATTGAGAACAGTGAAGATAACACCACCTCCTTCTTCATTGACTGCAATAACCATGGAGCCCAGTTCGTCCATGCAGCTGCAGATGGTACTACTATGGCTGATATCCTTGAGCCTATCTATCTCCCCCAGATTGTCGATTCCTTCTTTCTTATGAACGGTGTTCTGAACTGCGAGGGCATTTCCAAGCCGTTGCTGTCAGTGCAAGTAACTGAGCTTGTTGACTGCATCTTCATCGGTTGCACTCTAAACCATGCGGTTTGTGATGGAACCACGTTCTGGCATTTCTTTAATACTTGGTCTGAGATTTCTCGAGGCACTTGCGAGAAATTGCAACCGCATCCCTTATTTGGACGTAGCCATTTTGACGGAATCATCAACTTTCCGGTTCATATACCAAATATCCTTGAAGAAAAGACTCAGAAGTGGGTCCCTCCTCCGCTGAAACAAAGGTATTTTCACTTTACAAAAGAAAAAATTGCTGAACTTAAAGCAAAGGCCAACAATGAAATGGGCACCGATAGGATCTCATCTCTGCAAGCACTCTTGGGTCATTTTTGGCGATCTGTGACTCGCAGTCGGTGTCTGGAGGCTGATGAAGAGGTTAAGTGCACGATTGCTATGGGTACAAGGCAAAGGATGCAGCCTCCATTGCCAAAACAGCACTTCGGGAATGCGGTGGACTCGGAGAGTGTCACAAGCACAGCAGGGGAACTGTTAGATCATGGACTCGGCTGGGCGGCTTGGCGCATAAACGATGCGCTTGCTTCAAAGACGCCACATGACGTGAGAAAGTTCTTAGATGAATGGGTGAAAAATCCTTGGATGGTGAACTTTAGTGGCCCCATAAGTAACACCTTGCTCTTAGGAAGCTCCCCACGGCACAACGTGTATGGTAATGACTTTGGTTGGGGAAAACCCATGGCATTGCGAAGCGGTGCTGGGACTAAATTTGATGGGCGGTTACTTGTGTTTCCTGGTAAGGAGGGTAGCATTGATTTTGAAGCTTGCCTTTTGCCTGAGACTCTAGAGGCTATGGGAGAGGATGCAGAGTTTATGGAGGCTGTGGCTACATGAACTTACAATTACTTATGGCCAACTATGGTGGCTTTACTTGGGTTAGTCCAAATTGGTTCATTCCAAGAACTGGATGCTTCTCTTAATTTTTGGTCGTCTCACTACCACCGTCAATCTACTTTCTTGGGATCTTTTGCTCAACAGTTTATTGGTTTGTGTTTGCATTTATTTCTTGCAGATTTCTTAACCATCGTGTTTGTCAAACTTATTCAGTTCAATGGATCATTCCCTTGTACTGATGAGAACAAAGAAATTTGTTGTAAACGGCGACTATATGTATAGACTTTCGTAGGTCATGTAGATTCTCTGTTTAGGATAATGAAATGGTGTTTTGGCAACTTGTTCTCAATAAATCTTTCCCTTGATTATCCACCAAGAAAAAGAAAGAAAAGTTGCTTCGTTCATGGATATGCAACTAGTCGCAGTAACTTCTGTCACTTATATGTACAATGCTTTTCGAAACAGCGAACAGATGACAATAAGATGTGCATCCATAATTTAGCAGAACTTATTTCTTCATTAAACTGTTTTGGCCATGTTAATTTGTTAGAAGCAGCAGCATATCAAAGAAAGAAGAAAACATGGGGGGGGGGGGGGGGTGTTTGCTGAGGAAATAAAAAATGTGTAAAAATAAAGGAATAGAAAACTTTTTTTTTTTTTTTTGTTTATAAAAAAAAAAAAAAAAGAGGATAAAAATATAGTTTATATAAATTTATTCTTATGTAATTACTACATAATAAATATAAATATATATATATATATATTTTATATAGAAGTATATAAGAAATATATTTTTTTTTAATATATATGAAAAAATTTGACACATTTAAATGTGACACAACACAATTTTTTTACTTTATTTTAGCTTCTTTCTCTATCTATATATTTTTATATATAAAAGATATGATTTATTAAATTGGTTAAAATAATATATTAAAAAGAAAAAAATACCAGATTAAAAAAAAATTGTGATACTGATATATATATATTTTTAAAAATACGTAGACATCATGTAGCACAACTGAGGCGCAATAGACAAGCCTGGCATTCAACGTGTGAACCCAAGCTTTGTCTTGATTTGTTGCTAGTGACCAGCCAATCTTGGCTAGTAAAGCTCTATTAAAGTCTTCCATTCTTGGCCTCAATCCGCCATTCTGTTTGGTTTAAAATGCTGCCACTCCAAGATTTTGGAGCTAAGGCGCTGCTGTTACCTAATCCCTTCCCCCCCCCCCCCCCCCCCCATGTAAATTTTCTCAAACATGCAATGATTGATTCATAGAAAGGTATAATAGCATGTGAGCTCATGTAAATTTTCTCAAAATGCAATGATATGAAAGTGGGTTTTTGCATACGATTATTTAACACACAATCTCAACTCCTAATAGTATGAATCAAGGAAAACTATATTCATACAAAGCTACCCATATAGGAAGTCAATGAAGCACCATAATGCTTATACAGTTGAGATTCACACCATCGTTATTATCTACAAGGTTTTCAGACCCAGATCGTTCATTAAACCGTAAAAGAGAGAGGTTCAAAGTTTTTAAGGTCGAATTGAAGTCGAACCGTGATAACGTTATAATTAATTTAATAATTATTTAAATATAAATAAATATATTAAATTAGTATAAATAAAAATTTTAACTAAAATAAGGATAAATAATTTTTTTATATATATACACTTAACAATTTTGTTGGAACTCTTAAGTAATGACAAATCTCATTTGAGTACACAATAATTTTTTTTTTTAATTTATGAGACCCATAAAATGGTTAAAGGAAGAAATTGGTCTGTTTGTCCATGACCAAGCCTATTTGACAATCCAATCAAAAAAAAGTTTTATGCCCAAGCTCATTTGAATAGTCCACCATTTATGAATTTAAAAAGAAAAAAAGAAAAAAAAAAGAAGAAGGAATCCTATAGGATGCCCGCCTATTTTTTTTGGGGGACTGAAACAAGTAGAATCATTTTATTAAAAGAGAAAGTAAAATCATAAGAGGGTCAATGGGCTACAATAAGTTGATCAACTAGCCTGAGCCCATGGACAAGACATACACCATTAAAATACAACTCAAAAAATCTAACTAGGACGCCCGCCTATTTAAAAATGAGTTAAACACAAAAGTTAAAAGTGGTTGACAGTAAAGCATTGGTGGTTGACAGTAAAGCAAATATAAAAAATGAGCGTTTTTAAAAATAACGATTTTAAAATGTGCGTTTGGAAAACACAATTTTAAAAATTATATTAAAATGTTTGGTAAAATTCGTGTATAGTATTAGTCTAAAATTTTTGTTTTGGTGCAAATTACCAAAAAGGACTGGAAAAGACTTAATTTTGATGATATTATTCTAGCATATCTGAAATAGCTCATGAAAATAGTAATAATAATAATAATATTCACTACCCCTCTAGCTTTTTCTTTAAATAAAAAAATATTATTATCAAAAGCAACAATTAAATTAAAATAACCCCAGTTACTTTCTCTTTCCCCAAAGCTAATATCAACCACAAGTAATGAATGTGAAAAAGAGATAGCAGAGAGAGTAACCAGAGATTTCCTTCATACGGACAACTTGTTATTGCAAACATGGAAAAAAGAGCAAATGGACATGTTGTCCCTGCGAGTGGTGCTCTCTTATTTCCATTTTCAATACTGCAAAGATTGAGCTCTTTTTGGTTGTATCAACATTCTCCACTGCTGTTCCAACATCCGCCTGAGACCTTGAGCACAGTGTAGGCTGGTGATTTTGTTGAGGTTATTTGCTGGCTGGTGATTTTGTCATTTAGCAAATGCGTGAGGGTATATCAGGTATTCAAGCCTTAAAAAGTATTACGAGATCTGTGTTTTAACTTTTAAGTGCTGTTTTCAAAAAGTTATCTGAAACTCCATTTATATTAGTGGCTGAGTTGAAGCAGCAGAAAAAGGAGACTCCATTTACCAAATATAAAAGAAGACTTTAGCGGAGAAAATGTCGATACAGTATCGTCAAAAACACAGAGTGAGAAAGGAGAAAGAGTGCGAGCAAGACAGAGAAGAAGAACAGGAAGATGGGGGTGCAATCTCAAGTTTGATAGCGTCTCACGGTGGTTGAGGTTTCAGCCTTCAACAATGGCGGTAAGCCTGTAAGTACCAAAAAATTTTCAGAAAAAAACCTTTAACGGTCTGACCTATAAGAACCAATTTATCTAAACAAACCAAAGTTTCTGAACTATTTTATCACACTATATCCACTTCTCTAACTACCTTGAAATTCCAGTACTTGGGGACTTTTAACCATGAATTTAGAACTTATCAAAAGGGTGGGGAAAAAAAAGAAAAAACAGAGAAGAAAAGATCTATGCCTCAAGACAGAATGCCGCAGGGTGATATTCAAAGTATTTAGAACAGAAAATTATATGTGCTGAATTCACTAATTGAACCTATAGTCTCATGATATCAAGTGTAGTAATAATACTTACGTGAAGGATGCCACAAAAGACAACGTAAAATGGCTTTATTTATTATTTTTTTAAAGGTCTATTTTTCAGGATGGTATCTCAATCAACCAAATTCAAATCATTTGAACCTCAAAACTCATAACATTAAGCAGTATGAATAAAGAATGTGCTTGAGTAAACCAAAATAGAGCTCCAAAGAGCAAATTCATCCAACTGACCAATAAGGTATCTCCCCAGTCAATCCACAATGAAATAATTGAACCCCAAATCTCAGAACAAAAAGGAAATCAATCAAAACTTGTCTATGCTAAACCTGCCTCTTGTACCAAATCCCAAAGTGCAAATTCATAAAAATTAAGATTGTATTAGGACTGTCAAAATCTTCAAGTTGTTATACTTGCCCAGTAGTTCCTAGGCCAAACGGCATCGTATCAATGACATTCAAGTTTTTAAATCAAGTAATTGTACCATAATAAAAAAAAAATTAAAAAAAAAAAACATCAACTTTTAGATGAATCTACAAGTTGTTCAGTTGGTTTAATCAGCGATAACCTGTACCCACACACACATTAGGTTATTTACAATCTCAATCGGTGATGGGCGATCTCGACCTTTCAGGCTTACACAAGCCACTGCTAGGGACCCAACATGTGCTACTGCCTCTCTAAAAAATGAAGTTTGTGTATTTAGTGATTAGTTTTTTTTTTTTTCTAAAAAAATAAAAATAAAATTTGATTTACCAAAAAAAAAAAAAAAATTTGATTCATTTACCAAAAAAAAAAAAAAAATCAATTTAGCTATAACTATTACTCCCAAGCAGCCAATCACTTTACTACACTGAAATATTTGCAAACAAATATAGCTAAGGAAAAGCTTCCTAACATACAAAAACAATGAAACTTTCCAATATCCCTATGTAGGGAATCACTCCCCTATCTAGGAGCCTACTTTTTTTCTCTTTGTGATTTCTTTAGACTTTGTAATAAATATCAGGACAAAATTGCCTTATGCCCTTTTCACTCAAATTATATAGCCTTATATTCCCTTCCCAAATTAATTAGGGAAATGTCCCTCTTTTGAAACTCGACTTTCTCAAAATCGAGTTAAGCCCTATAGTGACATTTTTAAGGACCTATAGTGGTGTTTTCTAACTCGGGCTCCATGAAATCGAGTTACAAAATGTCATTATAGGTCCTTAAAAAGGTTACTATAGGGCTCCAGGATTATTATTTTTTTTTAAAAAAACTCGATTTTGAGAAAATCGAGTTACAAAATAGGAGCATTTCCCTATTTAGTTTGGGAATGGAGGTATAAGGTTATATAATTTGGGTGAAAAGGGCATAATGTCTTTTTGTCCATAAATACCACTCTAGTTGTCTAACTTACAGTATCAAAGGAACAGACAATTTTTAGTAGTCTCGAAACAGTGCTCTGGGACTACCTAAGTTTTTTCTTCTATATTAGTAAAGATAAAAATGTATTGATTGTGCTGTCCACGGGTTGAGCCGAGTCAGTTTAAGGCCCAAACTGAACTCGACCTGATTGGATAGGGTTGTTGAGTTTCGAATCCATATTCAACCAAATATTCAAGTTGGATCTGAAGTTTTGGGTAATTAGTTGGCTTGGTTGGAGTTGTCAATTTGTCGGGTTTGGGCCTTAGATTGGGCCGAAATTTTGGACATAGTTAAAATTATCGTAAATTCATTTTTTTGGGCCTTTTTAGCCCAAATTACTTGGTTTGGCAGTTTAATAAACCATATTGATTTCAGATTTTTTTGAATTCCCTATATATTTCAAGTTGGGCCTCTTTTTACTTAATTTATTTTAAAATGGGCCTTCAAGCTTAGCTTATATTATGAACTACACTAGACCTGTTGGGCCTTCAGGACATATCAAACCCAATATAATCTTGTAGTTTCTCATAAATTTTCACAAATTTAAACCTGGACAAACTAACACAACACAACACACCCAAAAAGCCTACTTGTTTTATCACTTGTGATCTCCAAAACAATAGAAGCACCTAAGCAGTATATATCAATCCAAATATATAATCTTTCTCACATTAACTAAAAAAAATAAACACAACAAAATAGACTAAAGATAGCAAAACACAACCTACAAAAACCCTAATTTTACCATTTGTGATATGTTAAGCAACATAAGAAGCACCTAGGCAGTAAGCTAGTAGCTCAACACCTATTAAACCTGCCAACCACAATAAATAATATTTCCAGCAACAAATAAATCACAACAAATAATAGTATACTGCAATATTCCAATTAATGAATATATTTACTTAGAACCATAGAGGCAGTTACTGCAACTTTTTCGGGTAGTAAACCATAAGGCAGAAGCTTGCTAGTTATACAATGTTCCTAGCAATATAATTAGTTACAATAATGAAATAACATAGGTATTTCCAAAAAATAGCTTTTCCAAAGCATTGAATGATTACTCTATAGTTAATAAGTCTATAACTAATAGAAAAGAAAACCTATGAACTAAGATTTCTTTTCTATAAGCATTGACAATTAAGTATTGTTAGAACTTAGAAAAGCAATATATCCAAAAAAGCTTCCAAAATATTCTTAAAAAACTGCCTTCTTTACAAAATAAATGACCATCCACCTACAATAGACAAAAAAATATTCAACAAACAATACATTAGCACCAAATACAAGACCAACTAGTAAGTAAGGGGCTAAAGGTAGAATCATACCAAGTTAGTGATTAACCATCAATACTAATTAAGGGTCGTTTGCCTGAGTTGGAACCTTTGCTTGAGCTGGTATTTGCTATTGCACTTGTTGTTGGTTGTTGGTTTAAAACTAGAAATGAAGCCCACATAGAATATGATCTTTTATAGGGTTTCCCCAGGTTCAACGAAGCCAACATCGTTTAAATCCGTAGTTGATAGCAAACCCTGATCTTAGACAATACAAGAACAAATTAGAATATTTACTTTGAAGAAATTTGGAACCCTAACTTCAAAATTGTTACTTATCTGACCTTAAATTGCAGAGACATTGAAAGTTGAGAGAGACGGGGGTTGTGTGAGGACTTGAATAGGATTGGAGTGATCGGTGTTTGTGTGAGATTTTGAATATGTGTGGAGAGAGGCTATGCCTGTGTAAGATATGAACAAAAAATAGTGGTTTGTGGGAAGGAGCAATGAACCAATCAAATAGTAATATCTCTTGTTGGGCAAAATTTGCCAAATAGTATGTTTTTATAAAAATTTTAGGAAAGCAGTACACGAAAGAAGTTATTTAGTTAGTTAGACTGTTTTTGGAAGTCAAGTCTAGCAAACTCGAGTTTGGGTTAAGTAGGATGCATCCATATTGCTTGGAAGTCGAGTTTGTTAAACTCAACTTCTAGCCCAAAGTTGAGTTTGCTAAACTCGACTTCCAAAAACAGTCTAACTAACTAAATAACTTCAAACATATGCTATTCACCCAATTTTTTTTCCTAAAAAAGTACTATTAAGCAAATTTTGCCCCTTTCTGTGGCATTTTTTTTTTTAATAAATGGTCAAACAAAAGTCAAATGTTTCGGCTATTAGAGAAAAAGATACAATTGTTTAGTGTTTTAAAGTAAATGTGTCAATAATTTATGTAGCCACGTGGCACAATGAAGAATAATCAACAAAAAGTCAAATGTTTCGGCTATTAGTTATTATTAGTCGCTAACTCGTGCGATGCACGGAATAGTCATACAAAAATTTTAAATTTTCATTTTGTTTAAAGTTATGATCAATTGAAAATAAAAGTTACAATTTAATAGGAAAAATATCTAATACCAATAATACATGATAAGTCCAACACCAATAATAATTTGGTATTCTTTGCTATCTGTAATAGTTTGTTATACCTAAAATTTATGCTAAACATGAAATTAATAATTATTCACAATACTTAAAAATCATATGCAATAGAAATAATATTAAAAAAAAAAAAAAACTAAAGAAATTGTTAACAAACCTAGAGTGGAAGTAATAAAGTTTGCGGTTGTTTATCTAAAAATGAGAGTAGGATCTCCATAATAAGTATGGTTAAGTTATTAATTTTTTTGAGAGATAAGTTATTAATATGTAATAGAAAATAATGTAGATAATCTAATATAACTGAACTTATTTAATAATTTCAAAAAAGTATATCAAAACCATTGAAAAGTAAGTGACATGAGGTTCAGAAAGTGGTTGGTAAAAAAAATTTTTAAATTCCTCATACTTTTCAAATTGCTCAAGTCCATTCCGTTTTTCCCTTCTATTTTTTTTTTTTTTTTTTTTTTCCTTCTCTTCGTTTTCAAATCCTCTCATCTTTACCACTTTGGAGTTTTTTTTTTTTTTTTTTTTTTTTTTTTTAAACATCTATCATCCAAAAAAAAGTTTTAATTTCCTCATACTTTTCAAATTGCTCTACGGCACAAGTACATTCCGTTTTTCCCTTCTTTCTCTTCTAATTATTTTTCTTCTCCACCTTTTTCAAACTCTCTCATTTTTATCTCTTTGTTATTTATTTTACTTCAATCTTCAATTGCTCTCATCCACACATTTATTCATTTTACTTTCAGAATGCCTTATCTTTTATTTTCCCAATCCTACACAACTACATGTTATTTTTTTACAAAAAATCTTGCAGAACCATTGCATTTTCACCATGCTCCTTTCTTTTTCTTTTTATTATTTTATTTTATTTTTTCAAAATATTTTGCAGAAGCATTCATGTCAACATTTGATAGATTTCATGGTGGTGATAAGGTGCTGTTCAGGTCTTTTTTTAAAAAAAAAAAAAAAAACAACGAATCTTTCAATGTATCTGTTGGTTTGGGGTATAAGATGGGCTTAATTTGGCAATTTCATTTAGTGGATTTTTTTCCTTAATAGAATCAATTGATTTCTTAAGTCATTAATTGATGATTTTCATTTATATCTATGAGTTTTTGATACAAATACTATACTACTTGATATATCCTATTGTCACCCCTATAATTCACCTGTAGTCTTAATTTGTACCCAATTTTTCTTTACCATACATATGAGAAAAGGTATCTGACCTTTAAAGTTGATTTGGCGGCGCTTTGTTGGCTGGCATCATCTAAAAGAGAAGTCCTATTGCAAATAAGAGAAAAAAAACTTTTCTGGATAAATTTGTTTCAAAATTTTCAACAGGAAATAAATTTTGGAGAGAGGGAGAGAGAGGTGGAAAGAAGTTCATAGAGAGAGATATAAAAAAATATTGTATATTTGTAACTACTGCCCAAGAGAGTGAAACGTTGGTTATTTTTTTATAAAGTTTAGTAGGAAAAGAGCCAAAGAAAAAGAAAAAGAAGAAAATAAATACAGATAACTAAACAACTACCAAACTAATAAAACAGATAACTAAACAACTACCAAACTAATAAAATCAAAACGTTTGGCATAAAACCACCAAACAAAAAGGTAGTTTTTTGTTTGAGTTCTTAAAATGTTAATTTGACATTTACTTATGTAACCACGTGGCATGACGAGGTAAAATCAACAAAAGGTAAACGTTTTGACTGATAATTATTACGTAGATATTGATATAAATATAGATAAGTAAATGTCACTGTGAACATGAAAGGGATATCCGTGGGAACATTCTCCGTACTTAATTATTCACGAATAAGACCCAAAAAATTCTGTTGTTTGTACTTTTTTAGCTGAGCTCACGGGACCCGGGAATCTGGGATCTCTGAGATCTGATTTCGGAGCCGTGTTCTTCGGGATTCTGACAATGGTGAAGCCGCCGAAGTTGAATAAAGAGAATCATGTGATAGAAATGTTCGGAGATAAGAGGGAAGACCCATACTACTGGCTTCGAAATCTATCCAGTCCCGAGTTCAAATCTTACCTTGGAAGGGAGAGCCGGTATACTCAGTTCAGATATACCCAGTTCAAATCTTACCTTGAACGTGAGAACCTGTATTCCCAGTTCATGATGTCCGGTAATCACTTTATTTACTGTTCCTAAATTTCAATTGCTCTACTTAATTACTCATTCGTAAACTTAATTAATTTAATTTATGTAGATTCCAAATTTTTTGAAGATGATCTATATAAGGAAATGAAAGGGAAGATGAACATAGAGGATGATGGTGATGAGATTGTGGGTGAGCGAAGAAGGCCTAAATACTACCACCAACGATGGAGTCCGATGGGCAAGAATGCAGCGGGGTTCAACATGGGGTCCAGTTTTGAGCTTTATTATAAGCCGGAGGCTGACGCTAATGACTTTGAAGGAAATGAGATTTTTACGATTTCTATCTTTGATCGCACTGAACATACTGTGGAAACTCTTGAGGGTGTCACTGACAGTTTTGAATGGGTTAATGAAGAAGCTTTGGTTTACATCGCCTTGGAGAAAAAAACTCTCCGCCCTTACAAGGTTAATTCTCCTTCTTTCTTTCTTCTTTTACAAATTATTAAATATGTTTCGTATATTGTTAAGCATGTATCAATTTAAGAGCCATAATAGATCATAAAGTGAATCCATAACTATTAAATGATGCCTATAATACAAACCAAGTTTGATGTCACAGAAGCTTGAAGAAACTTGAAGAAAGCACACACGACTAAGCTCTTAGTTTTTGGTAGTAAACCTCGAATCTGCGAGAGGTCCCTTAAATCCACAAGGTGATAAATTTGGAATTCACCAAGGAAAACAATTGACAAAAGTTTATATTTTATTGATAATAATTTGATTTTTCTTTGGAGGCTACAAAATATATAAATACGAAAGAAGTAAAACCTTAGGACGATTAAGAAATTGTCTGAAACCCTAATTTGCACTAATCACGAGATTAGAGGCAAAATATCAAATTTTACCAAAAATGGTAAAATTGAGTTAAATGCAAAATCATAAACTACTGACCTTAAGGGTTGTCTCAAAACAAGCGTTACCTTATTCTAACTTTTGAATAAAAAGTTATTAAGGAAACAAAAATTTACTAAAAGGGGCAAATCATTGTTTTCGAGGGCTAAATGAAGGAGTTTGCCAAAATTAGGGCACACCTCAGGGCAAAGCGACAACTATTGATTAGAAGACCGTTTCACTTTAGCTTGCCAAATTTCATGTAATTCCGATTTCATTGCCCAAATGATTTCTATTAGTGCCTTTTTGCCTTACATGATTTCAGGGGCAGAATTTGCTAAATAGTAACTTTTTGGGAAAATTTTTTGTGAATGGCAAGCGTTTGAAGTTATTTAATTAGCTGGACCGTTTATGGAACTCGAGTTTAATAAACTTGTATTCCAATTGGTTAGTCATTTGACATGGATTTAAAAAAAAAAAAAAAAAAAAACCATGGGGAACGCGAATTCCAACCTAGTAAAATACGGCAAAAATCCTATATCTTTTGATTCTTCAACACTCTTTCTCATCATTTACAAGCTTAAAACCCTCTCTCTCTCTCTCTCTCACAAAGAAACTTGAATCTCCTATACATACATACACACACATTTGAGAATTAGTACAATTCAAAAACAAAAACAATGGGTTTGAGTAGCAGAGAAGAAAGATCCAAAATCGCATTCTTTGATGTGGAGACCACGGTTCCGACCCGGCCAAGGGTTCGCCCTGTTGGAATTCGGAGCCATCTTGGTTTGCCCTAGAAAGCTCGTCGAGCTCGAGAGCTACTCCACCTTGGTCCGACCAGCTGATCTCTCTCTCATCTCCTCCTTGTCCATACGTTGCAATGGTATCACTCCCGATGCCATCATTTCCACCCCTACCTTGGTCCAAACCTCTGATCACATTTACGACCTCCTCCATGGTCTCTATCTTTCTCTTGTAGTCTTTGTTTGGTTGCTAAGAAAATTTTGAATTCTAATTTTACTTTGGATTTTGTTTTAATGTCAAATTACGGACTGAGGTGGAGCTAAGTTTCTATTTGGTTGATGAGAAATGTGATGAAAATGAAAGAAATTAATAAAGGATTTTTGCTGTTTTTTACTGGTTGGAACTCAAGTTTAGTAAACTCGAGTTCCATGTGGTATTTATTTTGTTATTTTTTTAAAATCCATGTCAGATGACTACCAATTAGAACTTGAATTTGCTGAACTCAATTTTGGGTTGGAACTCGACTTTGCCAAACTCGAGTTTCAAAAAAGTCTACGTAACTAAATAACTTCAAATACATGCTATTCACCTAAAATTTTCTTAAAAAATTATTATTCAGCAAGTTTTGCCTGAAATATGTTCTAGAAAGGCCATGACGGTTTGTTCTACATCAAAGATTCATAAGAGTAAATGCAATGTAAGATCCAAAAGAGTAAATAAAATATAACTAGATATGTGTTCAACATTAAAAACAATATATAAATATTATAAATAAAAATCCTCACAAATTTGTTTTACTACCATATCCGGGCTGAATCCTAGACATACCGGTACTTTTCTAAAATATAAATAAAGGGCTAAGATTCACTTGCAAAGTTAATAATATCCCTTGAGTTACATAATCCTTATTCTTGGCTAATAAAAAACTTTTAAACTATTGTTCTTGCCCACAGGCTTATTTACATATATTGGGAACAGAACAAGCAAGCGATACCCCTCTTTATGAAGAAGAGGATGATAAGTTTTCTCTTAATGTTCGTGCTTCTGAGAGCAAGAAATTTTTGTTTGTTACATCTGTAAGTAAAACTACAAGTTTCAACTTTTATCTTGATGTTTCAAAGCATGATGTTTCGAAGCATGAATATCGACTTGAAGTTCTCACACCTCGTGAAGATGGCATTGACACCTATGTCAGCCATCGTGGGAATCATTTTTTTATCGTGAGGAGGACTGATGAGTATTTCAATTCTGAAGTTGTAGCTTGTCTTCTGGATAAAACAGCGGAAACTATAGTTCTTCCACACAGGGAAAGGTAATAATCCATTTCTACAAGTTTAACATTTGTAACACAATTGACCTTTGGCTTCTCTTTTTTTTTTCAACAACTTACACACAGGTTTGTGCAAATTTGTCATTTTGTGAACTTATTTGTTGTGTATCTATTTTAGAAATTTTTGCATGAAATGTATATCTTTTGTGCTACTGCTTTCTCAATATTCTTGGAGGGCATGAGGCTCTATGGTCTAAAAGCTTATTAAGTTTGAATTTTGTCCAGAATAAAGATTCAGGATATAGAACTCTTTAAGGATCATCTCGTTGTATATGAGCGTGTGAATGGTCTTCCAATAGTAACTATATATGGCCTTCCGAATGTTGAAGAACCGGTTATGAGACTTCAACATTGTGTTCATGTTCAGTTCGATGATCCTACATACTTTGTGGAACGATTAGGGTCAGAGTTTAATTCCAGCTTTTTACAACTTCGCTATAGCACATTAAAGACTCCTCCCTTAGAGTATGAAGTTGATATGAAGACAGGCAATAAGGTCAAGAAGAATGAAAAAGTAAGTTATATAATCAAATCATTGTGTTCTACATTGACTTGTGATTTACATGATTAGGACACTTGGTATATATGTCTTTTCTGATCGTATTTTGGAGTATTATTTCTATCTATGGATATATGTGTGTCTGTGCTCGAGTGCTCGTGTGCATTCTTTTTCTGTGTTGCAAAATTATAGAGCTTGCTACTTCTACTAAAAGTTGCAACTTACCAAGAGATTAAATTTGAATTACTCCTCTGTATGTGTGATTTAACTTCATAATTTAAATGCTTGCTCGATTTTATTCACTCATAAAATTTTCCTTCATACTTGCTCAAGCATTAACTAAGCGAAGAATTTTCAAATGAACGGGATGGCATAAAAAAAAATATACATTAAATAAGTGAGGTTATTCTTGAAAAGCTTATTAAAGTGAGGAAACAAAGACTTTGCTAATGGGTTTTTAAAGGTAGGATTTTAATATTTGTAGAAAAACATCAAGGAAATGTGGAGTTAACCAATTTTGAGTATGATGTAATGAAATTAAATGTAAGTTTTTTTTTTTTGATACTCAAATGTAAGTAATTAAGATTAATAAATGTGTTCTCTTTCAGACTATTAGGGAAACCAGGCTCACAAAACCAGTTACTATAAGAATCAAGATATTTCAATGTCCTTTACTTCCTCTTCTCTTTTAGTAACAAATCCTGCTCTATCATTTCCAAAAATATCAAAATATACTTCTTATTCAAAACTAGCTGTAAGAGACAACCATAAGGCAGTAGAGAGAGGATTGTTTAAGGGAAGAAAAGAGGTTCTTGGGTCTAGCAGAGTGAGAGCTTTGTATTGAAACTCTGTAAATCCTTTTCTTTTCCATTAATTGCAACTTTCTCAAGAGCAAAGGATTCAATCTTTGCTCCACCATGCTTCTTCACCCCATACAAAAGGGGTTTTCAACATAGCTTATTGTGTATTGCACGTTCCTGTTCCTTTACTGTTCTTGTTCCTCTCACATCTTCATTTTATCCAATTCAGCCATTACAGATCTCTTGATGGCGCTCCAAATGTACTAGTAGTCTGGATTAGGCTGATTATTCCCTGAAGTAACCCCTAAGGCCAAGCTCTCATGTACACTATCTCATGGATTTTCTAACTTTATGGGATTGAAGAATCTTGAAGAATGGAACATACAAATTTCTAATTGAGTTTTTATTTTTTTTATTTATTTTTTAATTATTATTATTATTATTTTTCTTTTTTTAAGTACACATACAATTTTGATTTGAGAGGGCTGAAATCTGTGTATATTGTTTTTCCCCCTGAATTTCTTTTAAAATTTTTGTTTTTGTTTATACATTTGAAGTTTGGATTGATCTAGACTAAAATTTGAGAGGGCTTGATTTCATCTGACATTGATTGAAAAATAGCTTGTATCACAAGTATGCAGAGTTCATTAAATAAATTTGGGCTTTTTTTGGGTAAGTAATAACTTTTAATTGAGAAAAAAGGAAATACTTTATGCACACAGAGACTGCACACAAAATACTCCTAAAAGGTACAAAATTCCAACATTGTCTACAAAGAGAACGTGAATTAATAAAATCTGAAACAGAATTCGAGTTATAAGTGCCTATGATGTGGGACCACTCAAGCAAATTTCTTAGGAAACAAGATTTCAATTCTAAAATAGTTGACTCCTTGTCGTTAAAGGTTCAATTATCATCTCCTTCCATATTTTCACATTAAACAAAAGGGGCAGTCTTCCACACAAAGAGCCTCTATAATTATGTAGCAAATATATGTAAGTGATAGATTGGAATATATGTACTGATTGAGTTCTTATTGCTGGTGAAATAAAGTAAACAGAGGAAAATTGGTGCACAGTATCTTAGTTTATGCTTCATAACTACTTTTCTAATGCTTAATTAATTCCTTTTCCTTTATGTCATTTCAGTGATTTTTTTTGCCTAATTACATTGAAATCTGTATGTCATTATTCATATAATTTTCTCCTCTATCTTTCTTAGGTGTTGGAAAATTTTGATGCATCAAATTATGTTATTGAAAGAAAATGGGCAAATGCACAAGATGGCACTGAGATTCCTATATCAATTGTTTATCATCAGGATCTTGTGAAACTTGATGGGTCAGCTCCATTACTACTTACTGGTTATGGTTCTTATGAGGTAATAAAAGATTTCATCATTTAATTGTAGATATTGGCATAATTGGGGATTTATATGCTTTTGGTACCATAACTATTATGGAAAAAAGACTATTATGTAATACTTTAACAAAATAAGATCTTCAAATATCAAAGTATTTTTTAAAAATGATCCTTTTATATATATTCAGTAAAGCTACATACAACAAAAATTCACAACAACTTCACAACTTTCCCAAATTAGCCTACCACCTCACACATGGGCCCACCACAATCTGCAATAGCTCATGTGTCAGGTGGTTGGCTAATTTGGGAATGTTGTGAAATTTTTGTGATTTTTGTTGTGTCCCTTGTCGAGTTACGCATGTACCCAATGAATTTTGAGTCTACTACCTCACCCTCCACCCATTCTTATGGGAGAATGATTTATCCATTCATTTCTTGTGGAGTATCCTCAAAAGCTTCAATGTCTTAATTAGAGGCCAATTTTTTAGTTTCTGTTTTACATTTCAAGTCTTATAGGTCACTGTTCCCTAATCATAGAAAATAATGCATCAGTCAATTGATACATTGCTGAGAATTCTGCAGTATGTAATTACCCTTTTTTTTTTTTTTTTTTTTTTTTTTGTTGTTGTTGTTGTTGTTGTTGTTGTTGTTGTTGTATGCTGATATGTTCATCAATTGGACTGATCATTTTGGTTATTTTCATGCAAATTGGTCTGAGTGAAATGTTCTTCCATTTGTCTATTCTTGCGGAGTCTCCTCAGATGCTTCAATGTCCTAATTAGAGGCCTTTTTTTTGGGTTCTGTTTGACATTTCTAGTCTAATAGGTCACTGTTCCCTAATCATAGAAAAGAATGCATCAGTCAATTGATACATTTCTGAGAAGTCTGCAGTATGTAATTGACCATATTTTTTCAATTTTGTTGTATGCTGATATGTTCATCAGTTGGACTGATCGTTTTAGTTATTTTCATGCAAATTGGTCTGGATGAACTGTTCTTCCATTTGTCTATTCTGTTTCTTGTTTCATTTGTACTCAGTTATTTAATTCAAACTCACTCAATAATTCAACTTTCTTGTTCTGAACAGACATGCACAGAACCCCATTTCGAGGAATCAAGGCTGTCTTTATTAGATCGGGGTTTCATTTATGCAATAGCTCACATCCGTGGAGGTGGTGAAATGGGAAGGAAGTGGTATGAGAATGGGAAGTTGTTGAAGAAAGAAAATACTTTCACTGATTTTATTCATTGCGCTGAATACTTAACAGAAAACAAGTACTGTTCAAAGGAAAAATTGAGCATTATTGGAGGCAGTGCAGGAGGGTTGCTTATTGGTGTTGTTCTTAATATGAGGCCTGATTTATTCAAGGTTGCTGTGGCTGAAGTACCTTTTGTAGATGTTTTGACTACAATGTTGGACCCAACTATTCCCATGACCACTTTGGAGTGGGAGGTGTGTTTCTTTTTCTCGTGATATTCTAATGTTATTGCTATCTCAATCTTTGAAAATTTTTAGATTTTGGGTGGCGGAACACAGAAAGTGACTAGTGAGATAGGTCTTCTTCTAAATTATAAGTAATGCATGCAAATATGAACATAGAGAAGATGTGCAAACAAGCAGAAGTATATCCATGCGTTTACCATTTGATGAGACTCTATACTAGCAGCTATGCCTTACATGTGATGGATCTCTTGTTTTGTGGACCATGTTATGTCATTATACGAGGCTATACATATAAGATAGGATTCACCCATATTTGAGGTCCTGCATTTTCATTTGCCCTCTAGAAATATTGGAATGCTTTAATTAGACTTTTTGTATTTGTGATCACTGGTTCTTTACATTGTTCATGGTTCTACTAATATAATTAGCTCACCTTGTCCTCTGTCTCTAAGACTTTAATTCACTCTTAGTGGGTGCTGCATGTAGATCTGGTTCCATTTAATTCACAGTGCTGGTGTGGACAATCTTCTTTTAGTTGATTACTTTTTCTTAATGCAGGAATGGGGTGACCCCCGGGAGGAGGGTTTTTACAAATACATGAAGTCATATTCCCCTGTTGATAATGTGAGAAGCATGTAATTCTATATGGTTCCCTTACATATAGTCGACTAGTATTCTCTGAACTGTGAATCTAGACTAATCATCATTTTTCACCATTTAAACATGATTTTGGAGTTGTGTATAATTGCAGATTCTCAATATTCTACTTTCTGATCTGACCTTTAACAATGCTACACAGGTCAAGGCAACCAATTATCCCAACATTCTTGTAACAACTGGTTTTAATGGTAAGCCTAAATGCTTACCACCAATATGTGATAGAAGCCCTTCTATTGTAAGTAAAAATACATATTTATATCTAAACAAATAACCATTATTTTAATAATGTGGATTTTAAATTTCTTCATTGTCAGTAGGCTGTTTTTTGATTGGTTAGTTACACGTGCCCTTTAGTGAGTCTTGAACCCTTTGCCTCACTCATGATGCCAGTAGGTTAGTAGACATAGTTTTGGCATGAAAACTATAACTAGGTTCGTATCTTTTTAGTTCTGGCAAATCAACATGACAGCATGCACTAAAATTTCAAACGGATTTAAGTTCTAATTCATGCTGCAAAGTATCTAAAAATAATCAGTTCAAGATTTTGGGTCGCGCAAGCTAGTTAAAATACCCAAATAAGGTAGCCCACTGAGCTGTCTGACCTGCTTTCTTGATACAATTTTGTCAAATTAATGTTTGTTTGGATTTAATTACATTGGATGGTTATTGCTGGTCTACTAATTTGACCCTCATGCATGCCTAACTGACAGCAGAGAAAGATGTTCTAATTTCATATATGATGCATATATTCCTTCTTCTATCATTCAATCTGAACCCTGGTGCATTGTGGCAGATACACGTGTTTTGTGTTCAGAACCTACTAAGTTTGTAGCGAAACTGAGGGATCGGAAGACTGATGATAACCTACTGTTGTTTAAATGCGACTTTCATGCTGGGCATCTTCCAAAGTCGAGGTAACTATTTTTCTCATTATTGTATCTACAACCATTCACTTTTCAGTTTAGTTAGGGAGGTTTTTTATTATTATTTTTTTTGCTGTGCATTTCCTTTCTTTTTTGTTCCTTTTTCTCTCTTCATTTTAGGTGATGTATTAAAAATACAAATCTAGGTTGTAGGCAAACAAAGGAACGGATTCTGTCATGGCCTGAACCCAACCATAAAGATAGGCGCGTAACAACGGCCTCAGGCTTATAAAGTTTTCACCCTACAAGTGTGCAATGTCTTCTTAGCAAACTAAAAAATTATCCCCAAAGAAATTTTCATCAATAAATCCAAAAATATCCTCACTAATGCAATTGTCAAAAGATATCTAAAGTACCAATAGAAACAACAATCCAAACCTCATGACCATGAAACAAAAGATATTATTGTTATTACAAGATCATCTTATTCCAAAAATTCCTAATCTCCTTTCATGCATACACCCTCAACAAAAGTCTTACAACTTGTTATTCTTAATAATCTGAAACTGGAGGTGAAAAAGTGAGGTGAGTTGACAACTCAATAAGTAACTAAATCCTAACTAGTTGAAACAAATATACAGATTGACAAAATAATACATTTTAAATAAGATAAAATATTTCACATATATCAAAAGTTATATAACATACTTTGAGTTTCAAAATAAATACATGAAGTTTCAAACTTAAAATAATTCAGTACTAAAAAAACTCATATTCTTAACAATCTTTTATGACTATGATCACGCTATATTCCTATGATTGGGTATCAGATTCAGATGAAACTAGTTCCGTGCTACCATATATCTCTCATTAGCTGGGTCCAGGAACAAGATAGACTTGTGATGCCCCAGATGAAACTAGTTTCGGTACTAATGAATAATTCTCATTGGTTGGGTATCAGAGATCATAGCGTAGCCAGATTGTTCGAAATCATATATAATAAATCATTTTTTTTTATAAGTAATAAGTTATATTAATATAAAAAAGGAACACCCTAGTACACAGGGAGTGAACAAGGGATAAGAAATAAAATACAAAAATTGCAAGAGTCTAGGAAATCAATAAAAGAAGGGAATCATTATTTTTGCAAAGCAAACAACCAATCCCTTAAAGTTCTAAAAAAGAGTAGCTTGAGATCCGAAATAGATCTCTTAATATCTTCAAAACATCTACTATTTCTCTCCCTCCAAAGACACCACAATAAGCAATGAGGAATGATGGACCAAATATAACCATTTCGATGACGACCAAAGCTGCCTTGCCAACATCGTAACAGCCCCAAAACAGTGTGCGGCATAATCCAAATAGACCCAAAACCATAGACCATAGATCCATAGCAAAAGGACAATGAAGGAATAGATGGTCAACCGATTCACCATTTCTCTTACACATGTACCACCAATCCAAAATCCACACCTTCCTTTTTTGTAAATTACCAATCGTCATATATATTAAATCATAATTCAAATAAATATATATCTCATTCAAAATACGTATATAAAATCATATATATAGTAATCAAATACATTTATTATGATTCTTTATTCTTTGGTATAAATCAATGTAATAATACTATTGAAATAAAATGTAACAATTGTAATACAGTACTATAAGCAAAATAAAACTAATTTGGAGAATGTTACTTACCTCAATTGGCACACCACAAAAGAACTTCTTCTTAAGTCTTCCTCAAAAATCCTTAGATATCACCTAAAATAGTTTTCAAGTACCATTTACTAAACAATCAAATAATTTAAGAAAAACTTGTGACATTACCGGTCAGAAGAGAAGCTTCCTAAATAACCAATGATTTTTCCACTATTATCTCACCCCCCAAAAATCCATATATTCATAAATACATTTTCTTTATTTTTCTGCCACAACTATTCTTATTAATAAATATGTTTACTTAAAAAACATATAAGTATATAACATCTTTTAAAAGAATTAAACATAATAACTGTAGGGTTAAGGGCCTAAATTGTATATTGGGCCTTGGCTGAGAGCATAGTAATCCGAGAACAAATGAATGGTGTTAGATGGGTTAAGCTTAGAATCTAATGAGTGAGATACGAATGGGAGGGTGGTCTGAGGAGGAATGTCTCCTCAGATAGGTTAAGCACGGCTCAAATATGTATCCTTAGGTTCAAAGTAACCTTCTAGGAAGCTCTAGTGATAGGGACATGCATCTCAATTGTACCAGAGGGCTAGGAGCTCAAAAATATCTAAAGAAAAGCTGCTACCACCGCATTAAATGCTTTGCAGCCAACTTTCTAGCTGCATTAATGTGGAGACTGTCTTGGCTATCCCAACTCACAGAGAGTTAGAAGAGGTGTTTGATGGGACAAGCACTCAAGTAGTGGCTTAGATGACTGACAAGTGTAGAACCAAGATCATTCAAAGGAGACTATATAATATGAGAGACCCTCCATGAAGAGGAGGTCGAAAATTTTGAGAGAGAGAGGATTGTAACAATTAAAATTGTGTCTGTAACTTGTTCAGTTGGTTTATATTAAAGCCTACCTCATCGGACAGGGCCAAAAACGAGTTTATTTGAGTTAATCCTTCTCATTTTTGTTCGATTACCTTTTAAATCCATTTTAGCCATTGTTCAACTCATTAGGGCCTAGTTTTCTAACTCACTCTCTACAAATTTATTGCTCTAGGCTCATTGGGCCAATATCTCTTCATATTTTGGGCTTGAGCTCCAAAACGTGTTCTTACAATTGGCGTTGTCTATGGGGAGAACTTGCGCGATAGTGAGTGCAACACTTAACTATGGTAGGTTTAGGTCCACACTAGGCAAAATCCATGGCATCCCAACGTAAAAATCCTTTCTCCAACCTTGAGTGTAGGAGAGATCAAGAGGGCAGCGTGCATACTACGCATACAAGCAAAAACCACTCTCAAGTTGGAAGTCACATCTCTCAAAAGCAATGTGACAGAGCCATGCAATTGGAGATTGACCAGTTAAAGAGGAAGTTGTGCCATGCACGGCGAGGATGAACCCCCTCCAGCTCTGATGTCTCGTCTGAGGGTGAAGAGGATGCTAGTTATAAGCGAAAGTCAAGAACTCCACCCAATGAGTCTTTTTCCTACGATGAAGAACACCATCACAAACGTAGATACAAGAGCCCACCTCGCAGAGGCCTAAGAAATGATGTTATGAGCAAAGTGTTGAACCAGATTTGTAAGTCGCCCTTCATGATTGAAGTGACAATACTTCCTCGGCGGTTCCACCAGCTAACGTTCACTATCTACAATGGTCGAACAGACCTTGTAGAGCATGTGACCCACTTCAATCAGAGAATGACTGTTCATTTTAAAGACGAAATCTTGATGTGCAAGGTGTTCCCATCTAGTCTGGGACCTGTGGCGATGAAATGATTTGATGGCCTAAGGGCAAATTCCATAGACTCCTTCAAGGGGCTCACCCGGGCATATGACTCTCGTTTTATTACGTGTAGCAGGATCCCCCGGCTCTTGGATCCCCTACTGTCTTTATCCATGCGAGAAGGGGAGACTTTGAAGACATACTCGGACAGATACTGGGAGATGTACAATGAAATAAATTGTGACTTTGATAACTTTCATCAAACAAGTTACTCAAAGTAATAGCATCCTTGACCAAGTCAGAAGCATCCACAGAACGTATAAAAACAATTCCTTTAAGACAATAGACAAATAAATTAATTAATGTTCTATACCTAGTTTCAGTCCACCCATTAGCCATTATTGTACAACCAGTTTTAGCCCAATACGAACGATGAGAATCAACAATTAATTGGATTTCTCTTTTTTCTTCTCTCAACAAAGCACTCGAAGGGCATGATAATTTGGGCCTCTATATCCAAGACCATAAGTAGTTACAACATTCAACATAGATTGATAATAACTAGAATTCACAACATTAATTGGAATGCAAGTATCATATATCTATCTTGCTTCAACCATATCAACCCTCCTTTTCTTTTCTTTGCAAGTGAACATACTTTTAAGAGAAGGTTGAGCTCCCGTTGTTGTTCTAGGAGCGAAGTAATTGCCAATGTCACCAACCTTTCTCTTGCTAAGATTGGATCTTGGTGGCAGACTACAAGGACCACTTTTATTTCCTTTACCTAAACTCCTACTCCTACCACTAGGAGCAACTTCTTGGACATCTTCAAATTCTAGTGATTCCTCTAATGGCAAATAATTAGATGCTTCTTGATTTTTTTTTTTTTTTTTTTTTTTTTTTTTGTTCTTTAGAATTTGAAATTCCTATCAAATTTTCCGCCATCTGAAACCTAACATCATCAGGTACACCTTTACATGCTACCACATCGCCTTTAATTCCAACAAGATGTCTTTTCATCCTATTAATGCCCCTTCTTTTATAAACTTTCTCATAATGTATACATTTATAACTACTTTCTCCGTCTTTTAACTTTTTAGTTACATGATCCCATGCGGGATCACATTTCTCTCTCATAGATGAAATATTAGCATTAGACCCAGTTGTAGAAGCATGCTCATTAGATGTGAGAGCTTGAATTTGTGTGAAAACATAAGAGCTTGTTTAGACCTCCAATTAAAAATTACGGTTAGATTGTTTTTATTCTAACTTATCTAAGTGCGGAGTAAGAGTAAATGAAGTTCAATAAACCGATAACTACTCTAGTGCATAAACATGAATAACAAACAATAAAAGTAAAGCATAAAATAGGCACAAAATCAGGTACCATAACATGATTCTAACAAATATTTTAATCATTTTTAACACTCGGTTCAGCAAACACATACTTGGCATGCATCTTAAGAGATTCATTTTCACATTTTAGCTTATCAACTAGCTCGTTAGACAAAACAAGTTTAGCATCCAAGTCAATATTTAAACATTCAAACTCTTTCAGTTTTTCAAGAGAATTTTCAGTAAACTTCTTATACTTTTCAACCAATTTATTGGATTCATTGAGCTTAGCAATCAAATCTTCCTTTTCACAACAAAACTTGCTCAAATTCTCATGAAACTTCTTAAACTTTTTCTTCAAGAGTTTTACATTTGGAATATTAACAACAACCATAGATTCATGTAACATGTCATCACAGTTTTGAGGATTAACACTCATAGAGGCATTTTCACAAACACATGGCATGTTACACTCAACAACATCCATAGAAGCATACCAAACAATACATGGCAAAACACACACAAGGTCAAGGATCATACTTAGGTAATAAAACCAATATTACAAGTGTACCCGTTCTGATACCAATTGAGAGTTCGAATTTGTGTGAAAATACAAGAGCTTATTTAGATCCCTAATTAAAAATTATGGCTAAATTGCTTTTACTTTAACTTATCTAAGTGTGGAATATGAGTAAATGAAGTGCAATAAACCAATAACTATTCTAGTGCATAAACATGAATAACAAATAATAAAAGTAAAGTACAAGAGTAAGAGAAGAGGGATGCAATCACAAGATAACATGGCGATGTGTTATTGAAGAGAAAACTGAAGAACTCGGTGAAAAACCTCTTTGCCACCATCCAAGTGGTAAATCAATCCGTTAGACAATATGTTGGGATACACGAATAGTAAGAGATCCTTCAAGCCTAATCTACCCAATGTACTTAAGCCCTCCAAGCTCCTACTCCAACAAGACTTCTCGGAACCGTGTCTTGTCTAACTTTCCAGATCTCGCAATACGCCTAATTGCATCCGTCGAGCCTCACCAGCTTCTTTTGGCAAATCCCCAAAACTTCCCAAGCTCCAAAAAGCTCTCTACACTCTGAAAATGTATGAGTTGTATTTGAGTACAAATCTCTTCACAAAGTATGTCAATGGGAGAGAATAAGAGAAGAGGCTAGAATGATTTCTCACTAAGGATGAGTAGCTCTCTCTCTAAGGATGAGTAGCTCTCTCTCTAAAAGATAAGTGTGTGTGTTGTAGAAAACCTATCTAGGGTTTTTCTTTCTGAGTGGTCTCCTTACAATTTCTGTGGGTAAGAGGGTATATATAGTATAGGTGAAGGGTAAGAAAGACACACTTAAAATCCTCCAGGCAAAGAGTTTTGTGGGTATCTCGGGAAATTGATAGCCTGACATGACTCTTCAGCTTCCAGTCATGTGCTTCTTACATACCCTTTTCTCCGGAACCATTGTCGTGAACTTCTTGAGAGCTAGTCGCGAAATGCATTGATCTTCATTTCATGCTCGATTCTTCACCAACTTAATATTACACCCAATATAATAAAATCCCACAAAATACAAGAAACAAAATTAAAGTAATTACAACACTTTTTGTCATGGAATAAAGCCAACATAAAACATAGTTGTAAATTACAACTTTACAATCTTCCTCTATGGCTATTTCGTGACAAAACACCCTAAAACAGACTCTAGACTAAGATGTGAGTTTGGTAAAAATGGCAAAACTCACTTGCACATAATTTTAGAAGCTGTGATGAACTTGGAACATATGTACCTGTAACCTAAAACACTTGCACAAAACGCATTAGACTATCAAGGTAAATCAAGTGATAAAAGGACAAGTATAGTGTAACAAGAAAAATGTGATCAAGTAAACATGATGTGAAACATATAACCAACTTGATCAAACACAAAATAGTCATATGAAAATTACTACAATGATCATATAGCAAAACAAATGATTATCTGAACATACAACCAATAAAGCACAATTGTATAAGGATATATGCATGTCCAACACAAAAGCACGATATGATGAGAGTAACAAAGTATAAATACTAAACAATGCATAAACATATAAAAATCTTGCCTAAATACATGTTATTTTTGCCACAATGGGCCAACATCTAAAACAAATCATTATTTAAAACAAAATCCAATCAAAAAGATTGACAAAAAATAAGTTTTCCAACTCCCATTTGAGAAAATCCCAATTATGAACATAAAACCCTCAAAAACATAATCCAAGGATCAAAATCAATGAAAAGAGTTAAAGATTACCTTAGAGATTTAATGGAATGAAAAAAAAATTGAATTTAGTTGGGTTTTGATGTAGAAACATTAAAATAGGGATTTGGGAGAGGATGAGAGAAATTTAAAACAAATGACCCACGAAATGCCCTTTAAAAGCTCATCTGGAAATTTTTGTAGGTAATTTTGCTGGTAAGGTTCCCGTAAAGTTTCACTGGTATTTTGCTGGTAACTTTACTCGTGAAACTCTCTATCCAATGCTGAAAAACTTAGGAATTGGACCCTTTAACTCGTGACTGAACTTACACATGTAATAAGTCACGAAAACACTCAGAAAACATGTTTTTCACACAAAAGCAACTTAAAAAACTTTGAAAAACATGAGTGATACAAATCACTTCCAAAAGCAAACAAAAAGAACAAAAATCTTTTTGGTTTGATTCACAAATGGTTGAGCACACACATCATATTTGAACATGCACAAACACACAAATGAAATAGGCATTCATTGAATATTAGACTTGTGTGTTGTGTGTGTGGATCAAGTGTGGAATAGTTCTTAGTCTAGAGTGAAGTTTTAATGATTAATTCAATCAAGTCATACACAACTAGTACTAAATTAAGTGGTCTATCTCAATTATAGAAATGAACATATATGACCTCCCACAAAAATGATTACATATCTTTGAAACTTTTCATTTGGCTTTATTACAATTCATAACATTTGATCATTTTTGAACAATACAACTTACTTTGAGATCAGTACCTGAAATTTTTGATATTTCAATATTGTGAATAAACCTTTGGCTTTTTGGGCATCATACATTTCAATACAAGTCGCTTTCCCTTTTTCCTCATCAAATACTAGTATGTGTGACGACTTTTGCAGTTCATTATCTCTTTTCGAGATTTGACATTCATTGAGCTCTAAAGCAAAAAATATAAAAATAAGTGGGAAGATATATAAACACAAGTCTATACATGTATCAAAACCATTAAGACTATTCACTAATCATTCATGACAAGCTTGAAGATCGATTTACAACAATCACACATAGATTTCAAAAATATTCCCACAAAGATAAATGTGCATACATAATAAGCTAAGCTCATAAATGCACTACGCCATTAGTACGAAGGTACTAGGTCAAACTCATATGTGATATGTGCTCAAACATATACGATCAATTTTTTTGAATTTTTCACTTTTTATGTGATTTTGGATTTTTATACACATAAAACAGAGACATAAAAGTAAGATAAAAAATAACAACAAAACATTGCATATAAAGATATGCATGACGCACAAATGCATGACAATGAAGCATTTAATGCATTAAGGGTCCTATAGAGATCGAAAGAATTAGATCAAGAACCAAAAGAAGTATAAGCTCAACCATAGGAACTCTTCCTCATTCAAACAGAGCAATTGTTTGGAATGAGTGTCTCATGAGAAGTGAGACGAAAGTTGGATGAATGAGAACAGGAGATGCAAATAGACAAAGAGGTAAGAACATTAAAAATTTTCTTCAACAACTTACCATTCTCTCCCAAAACTGGTTCTGCTTTCATAGAACAACTTCCAAAAAGTTCAAATTTCTCTTTTCTTTTGATTCTTTTAAGAGTTTGAAATTTAGAGTAATGAGATCTAAGATGACCAAGGGCACCACAATTGTGACAAACAATGTGTTTAGGTCTACTAGGCTTTTTAGGAAGAGATCTAGCAACATGGTTTTGTTTTCTCCACTTTGGACATTGAGATCTTATATGACCAATCACATCACAATGGTGGCAAGTTGGAACAAGCTTAGATCCATCCAAAACCTTAGGTTAGGACCTAAACGGAAGCTTTGGCTTAAGTGTCTTTCTCTCCACCTTTTGATTTCTTTTATGTGAAGGAATGTACATCGAACAGTCATTTGAGGTAGAACACAAAATCAGGTATCACAAGATGATTGTAACAAATATTTTCATCATTTTTAACACTTGGTTTAGCAATCAAACACTTGGCATGCATCTTAAGAGATTCATTTTCACATTTTAGCTCATCAACTAGCTTGTTAGACAAAACAAGTTTAGCATCCAAGTAAATATTCAAACATTCAAACTCTTTCAATTTTTCAAGAGAATTTTCAATAAGCTTTTTATACTTTTCAACCAATTTATTGGATTCATTGAACTTAGCAATTAAATCTTCTTTTTCACAACGAAACTTGCTCAAATTCTCATAAAACTTCTTAAACTTTTTCTTCAAGAGTTTTACATTTGGAATATCAACAACAATCATAGATTCATGTAACATGTCATCACAATTTTGAGGATTAACACTCATAGAGGCATTTTCACAAACATATGGCATGTTAGACTCAACAATATCCATAGAAGCATACAAAACAATCCATAGCAAAACACACACAAGGTCAAGGATCACATTTAGGTAATGAAATCAATACAAGTGTACCCATTCTGATACCAATTGAGAGCTCGAATTTGTGTGAAAACACAAGAGCTTGTTTAGACCCCCAACAAAAAATTACGGCTAAATTGCTTTTACTCTAACTTATCTAAGTGCAGAACAAGAGTAAACGAAGTGTAATAAACCGATAACTACTCTACTGCATAAATATGAATAACAAACAATAAAAGTAAAGCACAAGAGTAAGAGAAGAGAGATGCAACTACAAGATAGCACGGCGATGTGTTATTGAAGATGAAACTGAAGAATTTGGCGAAAAACCTTTCCGCCACCCTCCAAGTGGAAAATCGATCTACTAGACAATAAGTTGGGATACACAAATAGTAAGAGACCCTCCAAGCCTAATCTACCCAATGTATTCAAGCCCTTCAAGCTCCTACTCCAACAAGGCTTCTCGGAACCATGTCTTGTCTAACTTTTCGGATCTCGCAATATGCCTGATTGCATCCGCCAAGCCTCATCGGCTCTTTTTGGAAAATCCTCAAAACTTCCCGAGCTCCAAAAAAATCTTTACACTCTGAAAATGTGGGAGTTGTGTTTGGGTACAAATCTCCTAACAAAGTATGTCAATGGGAGAGGGAAGGAAAAGAGGTTAGAATGATTTCTCACCAAGGATGAGTAGCTCTCTCTCTAGAAGATGAGTGTGTGTATTATAAAAAACCTATTTAGGGTTTTTCTTTCTAAGTGATCTCCTTACAATTTCTGTGGATAAGAGGATATATATAGTATAGGTGAATGGTAAGAAAGGCACACTTAAAATCCTCCAAGCAGAAAGTTTCGCGGGTATCTCGCCGGAAGGCCTTACCTGCGAAATACTCGCGAAATTGATAGCTTGGCACGACTCTTCAACTTCCAGTCATTTGCTTCTCACTTGCCCTTTTCGCGGGAACCCTTGTCACGAACTTGTCGAGAGCTAGTCGCGAAATGCACTGATCTTCATTTCATGTTCGATTCTTCACTAACTTAATATTAAACATAATACAATAAAATCTCACAAAATACAAGGAACAAAATTAAAATAATTACAACACTTTTTTGTCATGGAATAAAGCCAACATAAAACGTAGTTGTAAATCACAACTTTACAATCTCTTCCTATGGCTATTCCGTGACAAAACTCCCTAAAACAGACTCTAGCCTTAGATGTGAGTTTAGGAAAAATGGCGAAACTCACTCACACCTAATTCTAGAAGCTGTGATGAAATTGGAACATATATACTTATAACCTGAAACACTTGCACAAAACACATTAGACTATTAAGACAAATCAAGTGATAAAAGGATAAATATAGTGTAACAAGTAAAATGCGATCAAAGAAACATGATGTGAAACATATGAGCAACTTGATTTAACATAAACAGTCATATGGAAATGACTACAATGATCATATAGCAAAGTAAATGATTATTCGAACATGTAGCAAATAAAACACAATGGCATAAGGATATATGCATGTCCAACACAAAAACACGATGCGATGAGAGCAATAAAGCATAGATACTAAATGTAACTCAAAGCACCATAAAACAACGAGAAAACTAGCATAAAGTAAAACAAAACAAAACAAGGTTTTCTCAAACAAATGTCTTCTTCCCCTTGGTATATGCATCTTTCTTATGGCTTTCTCCCCCCTACGAATGTGTACATGAGTCATATAGAAATGATGATACACTCCGATATACTCTCTAGTATACTCTCTTCCTTTTTTGTCACGAATAGACAAATGAATCAAGACGAAGGAGGGAAAGAAAAGAAGATATGAACAATGACAAGATGCATGAAGGGTGCAAGATGAATGAGAAATTGAAGCTCAAAGGAAAGAAAAAAAATGCTACAAAGCATAAAGTAGACGTGAAATGCTAGGGATGAAGGAACAAAATATAATCCTAGGCATGACATAGACAAAAGAACCTGTTAAATGTGCTAAAAGGTCTAAAAAGACTTAACTAGCATGAGTAAATGTAGAAACATGTTAAGTGATCAAGTGTGTGCAACAAATGTGCATCTAGTGTGCATATGAGATGCATGACTAATGCATGAGCAAGCACTCATGGGGCAAGGTGTATAAAACACACAACCAATTATCAAAATATGATAAACATGAATAATTATGGTGATCCCCAAAATTTAATTCTCATTAGAGTCTAAAACAACATCAAAATACCATTGACATTTTATCAAACACTTGGAGTGTACACACCACACATCTATATTAAACAATGCATGAAGATATAAAAATCTTGCCTAAATACATGTTATTTTTGCCATAATGGGCCAACATCCAAAGTAAATCATCATTTAAAACAAAACCTAATAAAAAGATTGACAAAAAAAAGTTTTCCAACTCTATTTGGGAAAATCTCAACTATAAACATAAAACTCCCAAAAACATAATCCGATGATCAAAATCAATGAAAAGAGTTAAAGATTACCTTAGAGATGCTAATGGAATGAAAAACAATTGAATTTAGTTGGGTTTTGATGTAGAAACATTAAAATAAAATAGGGGTTTGGGAGAGGATGAGAGAAGTTTAAAACAAATGACTCACGAAATGCCCTTTAAAAGCTGATCTGGAAATTTTTGTGGGTAATTTTACTGGTAAGCTTCCCGCGAAATTTCGCTGGTAAGCCTTACTCGCGAAACTCTATGTCCAAAGTTGAAAAACTTGAGAATTGGACCTTTTAACTAGTGACTGAACTTACACATGAAATAAGTAACGAAAACACCTAGAAAACATGTTTTTCACACAAAAGCAACTTGAAAAACATGGCTGATGCAAATCACTTTCAAAAGCAAACAAAAAGAACAAATTTTTTTTTTGGTTTGATCCACATATGGTTGAGCACATACACATCACATTTGAATATGTACAAATACACAAATGAAATAGGCATTTATTGAACATTAGACTTGTGTGTTGTGTGTGTGGATCAAGTGTGGAATAGTCCTTAGTCTAGAGTGAAGTTTCAATGATTAATTCAATCATGTCATACACAACTAATACTAAATTAAGTAGTCTATCTCAATTATAGAAATGAACATATATGACCTCCCACAAAAATGATTACATATCTTTGAAGCTTTTCATTTGGCTTCATTATAATTCATAACATTTGATCATTTTTGAAGAATACATCTTACTTTGAGATCAATGCCTGAAATTTTTGATATTTCAATATTGTGAATAAGCCTTTAACTTTTTGAGCACCATACATTTCAATATAATTTGTTTTCCCTTTTTCCTAGTCAAATACTAGTATGTGCGACGACTTTTACAGCTCACTACCTCTTTTTGAGATTTGATATTTGTTGAGCTCTAAAGCAAAAAAAATAAAAATGAGTGAGAAGATATATATAGGCACAAGTCTATGCATGTATCAAAGTCATCAAGACTATTGACTAATTGTTCATAACAAGCTTGAAGATCGATTTACAATAATCAGACATAGATTTCAAGATTTTTCCCACAGATAAATGTGTATACATAACAAGTTAAGCTCGTAAATGCACTGCATCATTAGTACGAAGGTACTAGGCCAAACTCACATATGATATGTGCTCAAATATATACGATCAAACTTTTTAAATTTTTCACTTTTTATGTGGTTTTGGATTTTTACACACACAAAACAAAGACATAAAAAGTAAGATAAAAAATAACAACAAAACAATGCATATAAAGATATACATGATGCACAAATACATGATAATGAAGCATCTAATGCATGAAGGGTCTTACAAAGATCGAAAGAATTAGATTAAGGACCAAAAGAACATAGGCTCAACCATAGGAATCCTTCCTCATCCAAATAGAACAATTGTTTGGAATGAATGTCTCATGAGAAGTGAGACGAGGGTTGGAAGGATGAGAACCGGAGATGCACATAGACAAGGAGGTAAGGACATCAAAAACTTTCTTCAACAACTTACCATTCTCCCCCAAAACCGGTTTTACTTTCATAGCACAACTTCCAAAAAACTCAAGTTTCTCTTTTCTTTTGATTCTTTTAAGAGCTTGAAACTTAGAGTAATGATAAAAGAATCTTTGTCCTTTACTCTTTATCCTTCCCTTTTCCATCCTCTCTACCAAACAGACGCGCACATTATGAAAATACAAATATTTTCTATAATCAACATTTTCTATCCTCCCAAAAGAAGAGAGCCATAGACCCAAAACTTCAGGATTAGCTATAAATCTCAATATACTATTTGAGATTAGCTACATGTATTCTTCTCTACCCTTCTATCTTGTTGGGTTATAGATTGACCCTAGTTAATTAATCCAAGTTGATTAATTAGTCAATATTACATGTAAATTAGATTAAGTTACAATCAAATCACCAAACTAAATTAATTGCAGTGGAAAATGAGTTTAACAAGGCGATTTGATCATGATGGGGAAAACCCTAGCAAGTAAAACCCTATCGGATGAATTTTAGATCACCACTCCCAAAGAATCCACTAACAAGAAAAAGAGGTTTCAAGTACAAAGAATCTTACCTTACAGGTCTATCCTAAATACCTACCTACAATAAACCTACTGACTTATACCAGTGTCAGCTCCAATCCCTAATTGGACTTGATCTTATAGAAGACTTCTCCTTTGCACGAATCTCCATATTTGTGACTGACTCCACAACAACCTTCTTGATTGTTGTAGCTTTTGTAGAGTTCTTCAATCCACACTTGGATGAACTAGAGTTAGCTTAGTACAAAACCCTAGGTGCACAAATCATCGCAACAACTTCTATTATGCATCTCTCTGTAACTGTGATGACGATTGTAAAATATACCTTTAATATGCTCTAGAACCCTAGTGCACTAGAAAGCCAAGTTATCATAGGTCAAAAACATAACTTAACATTTAGTTTTCCTGAAACTCAATAGATCGAAAGGTGTTAAGCTAGGCATTGAGGTTCATTAAATCTCAATGATCGACAGGTGTCGAGACCTGCAGATGCAGTTTTTCTTGAGCAGTTTCTTAAGCATTCTTGTGTCTTCAATCATACCACTTTTTTTTATAATTTTCACGGTCTTCTTGAACACATTAGAGACTAATACTCAATTACACATAAAGTGCGTTTTATCTTGGAATATGCCACTTTACAAATATGACCCTTACATATCTTATCCAGTATTATATTCTACATCAACTCCTTAAGTATTAAGTAATTTTTTACTATTTCTATCAACTTGAATCAAATCACTATTTAAAGAAAATGTTTAAATAACACCACTATGAAAGGTTGCTATCCTATGTGGAGGCAGACAGTACTTGTCAATGTTGTTGGCACTACACTTCTTTCCTACATCTTCACTTTGATTCCATTTTTGTTTATAGCCCGCTAAGATGTGCTATTGTTTCATACAGCTGATAACTGAACTGTCAACCCAGCTTGCACTTTTTATAGCTGTATATGAAGTTATATTCTCAGATGCTTTGAATTATACACCCCCAATATCTTCCTTAGGGTCTTGCTATGGTGTTTGAATAAGTTATAAGCATATTGGTAGCTATTAATTTATGAGACATTTGGCGCATACTTGTTTAGCTGTTGTTTGAGGGTGTCACGCTAATGGGTGTGTGGTTCAATTCTATTTGATAAACTACCACTTATTCCAAAAGTTTAAGTTAATTGGAAATGGTGTATCCAATCACTTAAATGTTATTCTTGTATTCTCAATAAGAGGGGCTCAGCATGAATTTAAACGCAAAACATTCTACTCTAACCACTGATGGGAAAAGGTAAATTTAATCACTTAACTAGTATTGTAACAATATTCATCTTGAAAACCACTATGGCATTATATGAGGTTCCTGCCCTAGTGTGCTCCTTCGCCTCTATTAATTCATAATCTGCTCTTAGAAGCTAGATGATGTGATCTTGCATGAACTATTACCTCTTATTGAATAGAGAATCCTAATTGGAGTCTTTCGTTTGTCCAAAGTCAAATGCGGTTATATGCCTTCTGAGTTCTCTCTAATTACTTAATTTATTGTGTTATTATTTTGATGGATGCAGAGATGCGAAGCTACAAGGAGATGCATTCAAGTATGCTTTTATAATGAAGTCTCTAAATATGATTCCGAACCCTGGATCTGACCAGAATTGATTAATTGTTGCGTTAGAAATGATGCTGTGAAATGGTGTCCGCAACATCTTTACTAGTGTTTTTACTTTCTTTTTTTTATATAGATCTATTACTACGTTCTCAAATGGCTAAACATTTTATACCCCCACAAATTTGAAATAATGCCTGAGCTGATTATTATTGGAGTTAACTCATTTGCGTGATCTGGAATTCTGGTTTATTAGTGTTGATAGCGGAGGTTTAGTAGTTTGCACGTAGTATGGAAAAGAGTTTATCCTTATGACATTATCTGATGCCAGGTGCAATTTACCGTGAATATCACTAACAAATTCTAATGGTTTTTATCCATATTAGGGACTATTATCTAATGTTGCCCATAAGTGTTATTTACAAGACCATGTTACGTGGAAGGACTCAACACGGGATTTCATTACCAAGTAGAATGTTATCACTAATACATCCAAATATTGCTTGTGTGCCTGTGCATGAAGCTCAACAGTTGCACTTGATAAGAAGTAATTGTGGGAGCATTTCAAGTGCTCCTAATATTGACAAAATATCTCAATTCAAAGATGTGAGCCCTATCAAGACTTAGATTAATTAGAGCCTCAGTTCGTTGAAAATAAGATACAAATATTATAATAGTTAAATACACATTATTTTGTAAATCTTGAGTTCGTTTCAAACTCTATGCAAGATTAAGCAAGTTCACTTATTATGCTTTTATGACTTGAAGTAGAGTCATGGTAAAAAAAAATGATGATAAATTTTAAGGAGAAATCTGGATTATGTACTGTGGGAGGGTTTCTTGTCTCGGCCCCCAATTAGCAGGTATTGTTCGCTTTGGCTTTGTTGCCTCACGAATTTGCTCAATCCCACATCGGGGAGAGACGCCTCCCACCCCTGCCTTATAAGCCTTTGGCCAAAGGAAGGGTGCACCCACTCAGGTGTGGCCAAAGGAAGGGTGCGCCCACTCAGGTGTGCACACCTGAGTGGGCGCACCCTTCCTTTGGCCAAAGGCTTATAAGGCAGGGGTGGGAGGCGTCTCTCCCCGATGTGGGATTGAGCAAATTCGTGAGGCAACAAAGCCAAAGCGAACAATTCCTGCTAATTGGGGGCCGAGACAAGAAACCCTCCCACATGTACAAAGGAGAAAATAATTAAAATAAAAAATAAAAACTACTAAACATTGAAACATATTGATTAAACTTGCACTAAACTATCAATTCCAGATGGTTTTCATTTTCCTCTCAAATGAATGGTTGGTACACTCTCTACATTTAAATGGGGCCTTACCTAGTTGTAATCAAATTTTTACCCTGTAAATATAGTCATTGGACGAAGGGTTCACTAAAAGAAGACTATACTTGTCAGATTTTAGGGACAAAGCAAAATCTAGCAATGCTGGAGTTCTCCGTTCAATCCTACGATCAAGGATACCCTATTAAACATATTCTTGTTTTCTATCATATATGAGATCAAGGTTAATGTTTATTGCACACATCTATACACACAGCATTGGAAATCATGTGTCTAAGGCATGATTTCAATCATAATTTTGAAATACTAAAATTATGCTTTGAAAATATGATTTCACAATTTATTTGAGATCATGTTTTGAGTTCCCATCTCTTAAGGAGATCTAATAGCCTAGTTGTTGGTGTGCAAGCGGAGTGTAGGTGTTAGGACATACGTGTTTCACTTGTTAGGAACATATGTCATTCTTTTATGTAATTGGCTTATCCTTTGACAAAACGCACTTTACTTGTATTTTGGTAGATTCAGGATGTCTTTAAATACTTCAAGAAACCTTGTTTCAAGATCAAGTATTGAAGCCTTCAAGTCTGTTCAAGAAAACAAGTTCAGAGTGCAAAATCATTAAAACTTGACAACTGTCTCGATAGCTACATCTATCGAGCTTAAGGAAGCTGTTCAACATTTGGTGTGCTCAACACCTGGTCGACAGTTGCTCGACACCTGCTATCTGTTGAGATTTAAGATTCTCAGAATTCCAATCTAATTTTCTTGGGATCCGTGAATTTTTCTTTGGGCCTTCTTTTCTCCTAATCCTAGAAATATAAAAGGATCAGTTTAAGGGCCGTCAAAGTGTTCACAAGTTGCACAAGTTTTGAGCAAACTTTGTTCAAGCAAATTATGACCGGAGACGAAGTTCTTACCCTAGTTCATCTCTTTCTCTTGAAGAAGTTGCTGTGTATGTGCACCGTAGGGTTTTGTGACCAAGCATCTTCCTCATCTTCAATGTGTGGATGAACTGAAGAACTTTGTAACCAACAACCTTCATAGTTGGTGATTGAAGTCCTGTACTGGGATCCGCGCAATTGATTAGTTACGTACTGGGAGTCGTGCGTCTGAAAGGGGAACTGTCACTACGAACAAGTCCAATTGGGTATTGGAGTAAGGGTTCAACTGTAGGTTGGTAAGGTGCTTGGATTCCTTTCTTGTAACCGCTTGTTGTGATAATAATGGAGTTTCGGGAGTGGTGACCTAAAAATCCCCCTGCGGGATTTTTGCCATTAGGTTTTCCCCATTCGTAAATAAATCACCGTGTTATTTATTTTCCACTGCATTATTATTTTATTGGTGATTTGTTTGTGCTACTACGCGTTTGTATGATAAATTGATTAATTAATAACTTGGCTAATTAATTAATTAATTTATATCACAAGGGGTAATTCAATTTGTGGCCTATCAAGTAGTATCAGAGCAGGCACACTCTGATTAGGGTTTAATTTTTGCTGTGTTGATCCATTGACCCCTGTTTGTCATGGATAGAGGACAGTCTTTAATCATACTTTCTTTATTTGATAGCACTAACTATGCATACTGGAAAGTACGCATGAGAGTTTTCTTGTAGTCTTTAGATGAAAAAGTATGGCAAGCTGTTGAGATTGGCTGGACTAAGCCAAAGGAAGAGCCGGCTGATTGGGATGAAGCGAAGATCAAGGCGGCAAACTTCAACAGCAGAGCATTGAATGTCTTATTCAGTGCAGTCACCAATGAGGAGTTCAAGAAGATATCCTCAACTGAAACTGCCAAGGAGCTTGGACCATTCTCCAGACAACCTATGAGGGTACTAAGGTTGTCAAAGACTCAAAGTTTCAGAGGCTCACTACAAGTTTTGAAGAGATAAAGATGGAGGATGATGAGTCATTCGATGAGTTCTATGCCAAGCTGAAGGATTCTCATCATTGCCCAAATTAATAGTTTCAAGAATTAGTTCCATAAGTTCAATTTTTTTTTTTTTCCAATTGTTTATTAATTTCTTTTTCAAATTCATTTGAATCATTTAAGTGTAGAATTTCAATGTTGTGGGACATATCAAAGTAAGCCAAATCAAAATTCATCTTATTGAAAAATACATTGGAACTTGCATTACAAAACTTTTTCCCCATGTTTTTAGAAAACCCAACCCAAGTCCAATTATTAATGGGCCCTATAGTAGGCATGATAAATTTGGAAGGATCACTTGGCTTTTCATTGGTGATGGCAAACACGTCCCCACTCATCTTCATCATGATCTTCATTGCTTCAGCATCCATGTAATTCTTCCAATCGACCTATTCTTGCATTTCTTTGATCACTATGGTAGGCTTATCCTTGAAAGTGAGTTTTTCATTAAAGAACATTTCTTAACCTAGATACACCCTTCCATCTTTACCTACCCAAGGTTCAAGGAAGCCATAATAAGGGAAGTCTCCTCCTTCTTTCACGAAGTTCCCATTAAGAGTATCATGGTTTTTCTTGATTCTATCACAGCCTTCAAGGAATCCTAGACCCTCCTTGGTCATTTGAGTCTTGATATTGGGGAACTCAACTACCCTTTCCCTTCCTTTCCAAGGCCCATACTAGGCATGTATCCCACGTTCTTCATCATTGCAATCACCTCATGGCTATAATATGGGAACAAATTGGTAGCATACCTATCATCCTTCAACCCGTAGTTAGCCATATTTACGAACTTAAAGCCACTCATTTGAAACTCACTCCCTCCTTCCTCGAGCCCAAAAACTGGTGCTAGGATCTACCATCTCCAAGCATTATGGCAATCCCTCCTCTCCATAGGGTCTTTATCTTTTGTGTAATGAGGAAGGGATTGCCCCATTAGGGTAAAGCCAAGCCCTTCCTAAGAGAATGTTGTAATTTGGGGTGATGTCCATGACATGAAACTCCATAATGGTTTCCATTTGCCCGATCTTATAAGGGGCCTTGAAAGTGCCCATGAACTTCCTTGAAGTGTTGCCATTTTCCCTTATAGTCAAGGGAGAAGGAATGATGGTTTCCATGTCGAGGCCAACAGTAAGGGTAGTCCTAAAAGGACATTCAAGGCGGATCCATTGTCAATAAGAACCATTGGGACCTTGGCACCCATGCATTCAATGGTGATTTGCAAGGGTCTAGTGTGAGTAGCTCCTTTGAGAGGGAGATCTTCATCGGAAAAAGTAAGGAGAGGGTGTGAGGAGCCTTCAAATCCCATGAGAGATAAAACCTCTTATGGTGTAGTTTCTATAGGTACTTCTTTCTCATTCAAGGTGTCCAAAAGGGATTTATGGTGTTTTTGAGAGGCAATGAGTAAGCCCCATACAGACACATGAGCTTGGGTTTTCTTCAAATGCATCAAGACCCTATTTTCCTATTCTCTATGTTATTTTCCTCTAGGTTCCATGGGCTTGGACACTTCCCCTAGATCCCTACCAGGATGATCCTTTTTCCAAAAAGGATGGCTTGTAATGCTTCCCACTCCTAGTAATATTTGCTACATTGTCCTCCAAAACTCTTTTCTTCAATTTCGTCACTCCTTTGGGAAGTATTCCCCATATTGCTATTGCCTCCTTTAGGACTTTATCTTTTTCATCCCATATTCCTTGGACTTCTACGGCATTGATTTGACATTTTTTGTTTCTATCAACTTCGAGCAATCCCATTCAACTTCATCTATTTGCACCCAATTTTGAAATGGAGGGGGAACCCTATGGTATTCGAGCAAAGGCTTCTTTCTAATGTTGGGTTTGGTAATGATGTTGGGATTCAAGAGGGTTCCATTGTTTATGAGGTCTTGTATTTCGTGTTTGAGGCGAAAGTAATTGTCGGTTTTGTGACCACATTTTTAGTGGTAGTGACAATATTCACTGAGGCTCTAAGTGGGAGGTATGGGATTGGGCATGGGTGTGGGGTATAAAGGCTTGATGAATCCTTTAGAGGATTGGTCTTCATACGCTTGGGTCAGGGTCATTCCTAGGTCGTAAAATTCTCAGCGAGCTTTCTTTGGGTAGGCTAGTGTTTGTTGGGGTATGATGGAGCTCACATTTACCGGATTGGGTACTTTAGTGGTGGTCCCTACTCCATATGTCTTTTTGGGGAGGCTTGCTTTCCCCTTTCTCTAACTATCCATTATTGAAAGCTTCTTTTGCGTTAAGACCTTCTCACTTGCAGCGTCCATCTTTCCCTCTTGATAAGCCTTTCTTTTGGATGTCTCACCTTCCATTGGACTTGGATTGGAGTGATGTCTGAAAAGAAACCTCATTTTCATTAAGTTCATATCCCAATTAAAAGGTTCCTTTTAAACTTAGATGTTCTTAGAAAATTCTTAAGTCTATTTTAATGAAGGCCTAATTACAATGCCACTTCCTTTCCTCTCATAGGCCCTTGCCTCTTGTTTCATTGGGCTTTGGTCCATTTACAAAAAGCTTTCATCTTACTCCTATGGGCTTTCATTAGTATGCATTTAGGAATTTTCAACCCTTTGTCTCAAACTTGAGCTTACAATGTATGCATCACTTTTGGGCTTCCCATTCTTTATTCATTATTTCATCATTTTTTTTCTTGGAATATCCCTTAGCTAGAATACATTGTAGCCTTCTTTTCAAAGTCTATGAAATTCTCATTATTTTGGGCCTAGGCATGCAACAAAGAGGTCCAAGATTAGGGAAGTTCATTTAGGCTTTGAAGGATGTTAGATGCTAAAGTCCATAGCATATTTGTTATCTTAGGCCCAAAGTCCTCTTTTTCAAAAGGGCCTTTTCCACTTAGGCCTACAATAGCAATTAAGCTGAGGTCTTATGAGCCTTTCAAGTTAAGATATGCTTTTGGATTTAGGGACAAGCCTCTTATATGTGAGAACTTCTTTTCTTTATTCCCACAACATCTTACGGTATACCATAACTTTAGGGCCATTCCTTCCATTTTTATACCTTTTATTTGTCCTCTAGAATTAGGTGAACACATGATATATGGTTGAACAAATAAGAGATTTATAAAGGGTACCCTACATGGTAAGATCTAGGATCTCTCTAGTGTGGGTAGGCTCCCTAAGGCTAAAGGGATTGATAAATTGGTTACTCATAACTAGGTGGCCTATGATTCCAACCAAAGGCCTAAGTGAACCCCATAATGGATTGGTAGTAAACCTTTAACATACTCAAGGCCCATTATAGGCGATAGCACCAATTATGAGTTGGTGGGATGAACTTCGGAAAATTTGGGACCGAATGGAGCCTTCCATCTTCCCACTCAGCACTAACCAAGGTTAAGGGACAAAAGAACCAATGATGTGTGTGCAAAACAAGTATTGAAAAAAAGTCTTTATTTAAGGTTAAGAAACAAGACACATAGGAATTAAACTCACTATCCCCAGTGGAGTCGCCATTGTGGGCACAAAGGAAAGAGATGTTGGAGTCACCACCCAGTTATATGGTCTAGAAACCATGAATATAGCATCCTTTCAAGGAAAGACCTTTGGTCTTACTACTAGAGTATGGATTCAGAGTTTAGATATGCTTTTGGGAAGGTGTTAGGCACTCAAGATCACCCAACCCTAAGGTTGGCCTCCCATCATTGTGTCTTACATCCTAACCTTATTAAAAACATGTTTAACACTTGCATCTATACTCACACACACACACACACACACACACACACAAGTATACATCTAAGCATACAATCATGGCATCATTCATCCCAAAATACATATCCATCCTTAAAGCAATAAAGAGCTAAAAACATATAAGAAACCCTAGCATGTGAAACCCTATCATACATCTCAAGGTAAGGCAGCAACCCAAAACATGGTAGCAAAACAAATCACATCATAAATTAAAACAAGGCATCAACTTTATACACATATATCAAGAGAGGATTAAACAATCAACATGCATGTTCATGTGAATGCGAATGCATGACCTACCTTACTTACCTCACAGCACCTCAGCACCTATGGCATCATGAATAGACATGTGAATGTATGTTCATGGCATCGAAGCAAGAAACAAGCATAAAAGCCTAATCTAAACCCTAATCTAAACATGTGATAACAAACAAACATGTTATAAGACGAACAAGTAGTTATGGGGCTTAAAATGTATGAAAAAGAGGCTACATAGAACAAACATATGAAAGCAGGAACAAAAAAAACAAAACATTAAGGTTTCTGGGTAACAGCATCACGCATGCTAGAACAGGCCTACATATGCATGAGTTCAACCAGTGCGCGTTGGCTAGATCACGCGTATGCATATCCTTACCTAGAAAACCTAATTAACACATAAATATAGCAGAAACCAAACAAAATAGAAAAACGTAAATCTAACAACCTGACATACTAAAAAACATAAAGAAAGCCTATAACTAACCTAAACAAACATATATAAACATAAACTAAACAAAAAAATAGATTAAAGAAAATATTAAAAGCAGAAAAGGAAAAAAGAAAATTTCAAAAGAATACCTTAAAGCAAAAGCTCCTAGGCTTAGTTTTTGACCGTTCCCCTTAATCAAATCTATCACAATTTAATAAAATAGTGATTAGTAATCTTAAACTCAAAGGATTGGGGCTAGAAAAGGCCCCAATCAAATAAAAAAGACTAGAGGGTGTTTTGTGAAAAACTCCCTTTTGATTCACTATTTTCCAGTGAATTTTAGGTTTTTCCCATGTGATTTCTGTGTGTTTTGAAAATATACCATGTGCAACTTTTTATAGTTGAAAAAATGGGGTTTGGAAAGGCTCCCAAATGATGTAGGATTCATTCCAAATCTCAGCTATTATTGTAGAAAACTTTCCTTTCATATACTTCTAAAACTCTAGCTATGTATACAAGAATATGCCTGTGTACACATGCTTTAGCTTGCATACGCAGGCCATGACTCACGTACACAGGCCAAAGGCCACTTTGGTCATTTAATTTTCAAAAAATAGATTTTTGATCATTTAAAAGGTTATATTTTCCATTTTAACACTCCTCAAGTCAATTTAAATTCTGATTGAGTTCTAAACTGGCCTTGGACCTTAAAGTTCGAGCATCATTAGGGAATGGGGGCCCAAGTCGTAAGGGGTACAAAATGCGGTGTTTACACTGTAAATTCTCCTCTAGCTCTCAGCTAGTATCTTTCAGGTCGAGAGTCTCTGTTTTACTGGGAGGAGGCCAGGGCTTTGCTCTTGCCTTGTAGCCTATCATCCTCTGATCTCATATGTTCCTCAATTCTTCTCATTAGCTGATGCATATTCTCGAGAGAATGCATGGTCAAAGAGTCCCTCAATTCTAAGTCCTATGGCAACCCGAGCCTAAATGTACTTGTGGAAACCTGTTCATTCCATCCTCCTATTTCGTTGTATACCTCCCAGTATCTATTTTCATATGACCAAAGAGTCTTTCCACTTCCCATCCTCATGGACAATAGTGCATCAATTGGTTAAGGAACCCTACTGCAAGTTATAAATCGCACCCCAAATGCCTGAATTAATTCCCTAAAACTGTGAATAGAGCCTTTCCTAAACCATCGAACCACCTCATTGCTATGGGGCTCAAGGCTGGACGGGAATGCTTTGCACATCAACTCGTCATTCTAGGAATAAAGAGACATCATCTGAATGTAATGGCTAACATGCTTCATCAGGTCGGTTTTGCCATTATAAGAAGTGAACGACGGGCGATTAGAGTGCCTCAGCATTTTGGTATATTCTATTTCATTAGAAAAAGGTGATCAGGTGGCTTTCCTTAGCGCATGGCTCATGGCATCCAAAGTTGCATTATGATGGCTGTGCCCATCTCAATGAGGAAAGTCATAATGACGTCCTATGGTTTCATGTGACCTATCCCTTGATCGATGCAAACCGCTACAGTGGAATGATTCTATAGTGCCACCCCCAGTATAGTCGAGGTCATCAGACGATCCCTCCCAGTCCCTCATATGGTGTTTACCTTTAAGCTTAATCCCTAACTCTTTAACCTACTTTTTGTAAATTCTTCAACTCTTGTTCCCACTTAATACAATACAACTGCTTAGGGATGTAAGATATAGTTCACTCCCCTTGTGGGGATCCTTTATCGGAATCAAGTCTGGTGTAATGCTCTTCTTGCATGCATTGCTACTCTCTTCTATGCTCCCTCTCCAACCTTCGTTGGCCTTATGATGAGGCCTTTGAATGATTTCCCTTATTTGATCCTCCTTTAGTGTGCGGGCCTTCCAAATGTGGATGATATCAGGCTAGCTTAAAGCCTCTTGTTGAGTAGGATTCCCACAGACGGCACCAATTATGGTGCCCAAACCCGAGAGTGATGCTTTTAGGGGCAAAGGACTTGGGCTCCCAATTTACTTGTTGGTGGGTTTCCTTACACTCCTATTGATTGTTGCCTCAAACACTGCCTTGATAGCCCAATCCCCTTTACCTTTGTGGTTCTAAGCCCAGTTCTCACCTACCTCTTGGTTTTTTTTTTCTCCCTTTCTTTCAACTTACCCTCCCGCTTGTCCATTATGTCTCTTCTTTCTCTTTAGAACTCCTTAACTATTCGTCCTCCTTTCTCTTTTATAGTCCCTCCTTAGTGGGGGTTCAAAATATTACTTTTTCATCATTTCCCACACAATCCCTCTTCTGCATAGAATCCCAAGGAAAAATCATTCATTCTTGAGGATTCTCTTGGAAATTGTTTTAGATGCCAAATAATGTTTGGTAGCAAACTTCACAAAGGCACTAACAGTATCTGGGGACTGAGCTGAATTTAATTGTCCCCTCATCAGCCTCCCCCTAGCTTGTCCATTGGTAATGGGCCTAACCTGGCCCGAACACAATAGGATTCCCCCGAACGTCAATCTTTAGACCTTTGCACACTTGTCATTGGGTTGGGTCTATCCCTATAGTATTGTGCCAGTCTCTATTTCTTGGGATAGCCTTGGTTACCCAGGCCAGCCTTGGGCCTTGATTACATGGGCCATTCCTAGTCACCTGGACCCAAGCCCCTACAACTTTTAATCTCCCAAATATGCATACTTTGAATGTGGTAGATCTATTTTGTTATGGGTTGATTATATATCAGAAAAAAAAATGTACAGGGTATATTCTTCTTAAGAGATGCAACACAACAGCCACCTCTCTCTCTCTCTCTCTCTCTCTCTAGTGGAAAGTGATGATTTTAGAAATTGTGTAAATTGACATTATGTTTCCTTTTCAATCCCATTGAGGTTTAGCATCTTTGTTTACTAGAAATGTTAGAATTTAGATACATCTTGGACATCAAGAATGATTAATGTAATTTATGAAAGATATTTGATTGAATGAGTATGGAATTAACTATATTTGTGTAATTAATTGTATTGAAGTGTACTTATATTTGTTATATATTTTCTAAATATGATCTCAAGCTCTTGGTTATCACAATATCTCATTGTATGTGATAGATTTTATTACTTTGTAAGTGATAGATTTTATTGGTTTGCTATATAATTTATACCTTAATATTGATTTTTTTTTTCATATTAGGGACGTTATGTGTCAATTGATTGATCCATCATTATCAATAGTTTTCCCATGCATCACACAGGTTAGCGACTAGTTATACAATATTATTATGGCAGTATAATAATAAAGTAGTTCTCTCACATAACACTGAGTTCCATTGGCCAAGAGCTTTGCAACTCAACTGGCATCTCCTGGTGTTTCCAACAAAAATATCTAGAGTTCGAATACCCCCACCTCCAACTTAATGTATCAAAAAGAAAAGAAAAGTAGTGAGTCTCATTATTTAAATTCATAGGGTGATCCATTATTCATGTGAGAAGAAAGATGTGCATTATTATTGTACTCCCAGAATATTGTATAGTTTTCCTTTTACGAGAGTCAAATAACACATTTTTAGGTAGCTATTTTGAAAATCAAAGAATTGGATTGGACTTGTATTTCAATTCTTTGGGAGCCAAAAAGTTTTGCCACTTGTGGTCCTCAAAGGACCCAAATACAAGTATACACCAGAATGTGTTATGAGGCAAGTTTATACAAGTATACACCAGAATGAGTATGCGGGATTTTTCAATGATCTTTGGACGTTCCCGAGGGTTTAGGGGCTAGCTTGCATCAAAGAATGATGTTTTGGGCCCTTAAAAATGAAGTTTTAAAAACAAGAAGATCAGCCTATGTACGCATGCATGATTCATCCATATGCGTGCTCCTAAGAAAACCCTAATTTTGACTACTCTAATGGCCCAACTTCAAATGGTCATAACTCACTAAATATAAATCCAAATTAGGAAACATTTATGTTCATATTAAAGCACGTGATGTATACTTTCCAATGAAACAAAGATCACTCAAAAAGTCTTTGTGGATCAAAAGTTATGGTTAAAGAAGTGAGTAAAGGTCATTTTTTAGTATCAATTTCAAAGCGATTTGAGCACTTTTGAGTTGTAATTACTTCTAAACTATTGTTTTCTTTAATTCTTTTATTCTATCAATCTAATCTTTGTGTTTTAGGTATTGAGAGGTCAATTAAACAATCTCAAACTCATAATTTTAAGCAAGGTGAGTGTTCTTCCCATGAATTCTTTCTTTGTTTAATAGGATTCATATGAGTTCTTGATTTAGTTTCTCTATTTGTTTTATTTGAATTATTTGATGTTCATGATTCTTTTAATATTTGTTAATATGATTTTTTAAGTTGTTTATAATCTGTTTTGGTTGTTCTTGTTTTGTTATTTTAGTTCTATGTGAAGTTTAACTTGTTTATTTATTTTATGTATGTTTAGTATATTTAATTGGTTTTCTCGTGGTTTTTTTATTTATGTTAATGTTTGTGTTATTTGTTTTATGTTTGTTTAGTTTTTAAGGTTTCTAATATGCTTGTTTGATTTCTATGTTTATTTATTTGTTTGATTAAATCAGTAAAAATGTGATTTTTTTAATCTGTGTTAAAGGATGTGTACACATCATTGAGTATGTGTGTGCACGGTTCAACCATGCGTACGCATAGTTGAGTATGCTTACACACCCAGAACTCAGATTTGACAAAAATTATGTTTTTATTGTTTTAGGGCACATTTAGTGCACTATAATAATTATTACATGAGAATAGGAATAAATATTACAATAAATACATTAAGTTGGAATGTAATAAGTATTACTATTCATTAATTAGGTGATAATTTAGGAATAGACCCAGATGGATTCTCCATAAAATTTTTTTTTTAAAGCAACCAAAACAGTGTCGTTTTGCTCATTTAACGGAGACACTTAATAGCTGGTTAACAGAATACCGAATTGACAGCAATTGAAAGTTAGAGAACTGAAATGACAAAATTGAAAGTTACAGAACTGAAATGAAAAAGACTGAAAATTAGAGGGTCAATTTTTGATTTTTGCCTTATATTTAAAAAATTGAAAAAAAAAAAAAAGTGGTAGAGTTTGAATTTTGAATGATGTTCAAGTGGGTTATCTCTACCTGTCAAGCACACAAAACAACAAAAAGTTAGATTAAAATAAAAAGAAACATAAAAAGCAGAAGAAAAAATGCATGGTAAGAGCAATTGCACCTGAAGATGGCATTAGCGCGATCTTTAACACTACTTTATTTATTTTATCAATTCATTTTATAATTCATTCTATATCTTTGTTTTTATTTTTACATATAACCTAATAAAATAATAAAAAAAAATATTATTATCTCTCTCTTTCATCCCACTATCTTTTTCTCTTCATACACAACCACAAGATTGATTTTTTTTTTTTTTTTTTTTTTTTTACAACCTATGAAACTTTACATTAATAGGTTGCAAATTTTTTCAGGTGTACAAACTTGAATAGAGTAGGTTTTTACTGTCTTGGATTGTAGAAGAAGAAGAAGGAGCAGCTAAAGCTAAGGAGAAGAGTTTGTATTACAATTATAAGATGAACATGTTTAATTATAAATATTGTCAAAGTACGTTTTGGAAAAATTTGAAGAATATTTTTTAATGAAATGTTTTATTTTGTGAAAATCTTTATAATATATATATATATATATATTTGACTGAAGAAGGTAGAATCTTTATAATATTTAATACACATGATATTCAGATTTAAGAAAAAGGTTGAGCTCCATTTAATATATTATACAGTAGAAGATTGAGATTAAATATTTTAAAAACAACTGTTTGGATTTTTTACTTATTTATATTTAATTAATACTGAACATAGATACTTTAATATTTCATTTTTTTTTTTTTTTTTTTCCCGCCCCTTCCAAATAGAGAATCCTGCTTTTACCGAGAACCGACAAAGCTTCGTCACAATCGGCCAAAGACAAGCGCCATTATAGACCGTATAATAAACAAACTAACTCGGCTTTATTAAAAAGCTGGCAACAACGGTCCCACCACAGATAATACATTAAAAAAAATTAAAAATTAAAAATTAAAAAACACTCAAGAACGCACAACAACCAAATAAAAAATTTGGAACATTATTATTCTCTCTTTAAAAAAATTTGGAACATTATTATTCAACTCTTTTGGTTAAATATTGCAAAAAATGAAGTTTATTGTTGTTATAGACACTATTCAAAGTTATTTAGCAAAATGAAGAGAGAAACTGAATTACGACAACACCGTTATCGAAATTGTAAGGAAAAAAATATGAATTGAGGAGAGAGAAAATATGAATTGCGGCAACTAAATTGCCGAAAATGGGAGGGGAAAAAAAAAGAATTGTGGTTGCCGATCTGGGGAGTAATTAAAAATAAAAGTGCTACGTCCATAATATTTTTACAATATTTTTATAACAAATCATAGGTGATTAGTTGTTATTAGTTCAAATTTAAATTTAATACTGAGATTACTTTTTTAATCCAATAATAATAACTAGTAACAACCTACCATTTAGGATTTGTTGTAAAAATAGTGTGCACATATCATTTCTAAAAAAAAATGTCATTGATTTGTAGCAATGGCATTACCAAAATAGAAGGGAAAAAAAATTGTTGTAATTAGTTTGTGAGAAAAATAAATAAAAAATTGTTTGAGTTTTTGATAATGCCAAAATAAGAGTGAGATCATACGTCATTAAGCATTTAAGACATTCCCTACCATGGACACGTACAGTTCAAAATGGATATCTTTTCTTCTTGAATGTGCAATTATTCATGTCAGGGGAGGGGTCCAATTGGGTCCTACTGAGTTCAAAAGTTTGACAATGTACCATGCTTGTTTCGACAATGCCATTGTCAAAAATTAAATATTTTTTTTCCCTATATTTCGGTAATGCTATTGTCATAAATTAATTGTAATAATTTTTTTTCCCACCTATTTTGGTAATGCCATTACCATAAATCAATGACCACTTTTTTTTTTATTGAGAAATGATATGCACACCATTTTTATAATATTTTTACAACAAATCTTAAATGATAGGTTGTTACTAGTTGTTATGGTTGGATTAAAAAAGTAATTTCAATATTAAATTCAAATTTGAACTAATAACAATTAATCACCTGTGATTTATTGTGAAAATATTGTAAAAATATTGTGAACGTAGCATTTTTTATTTTTTTTTAATTTCTCCCCAGATTTCAGCAACCACAATTCCTTTTTTTTTTCCCCCTCCCATTTTCGGCAACTTGGTTGCCACAATTGGTAAATCTCATTTGGGCACTCCCACTAGAGCACTTCACGGGCAGTGGAATGAATTTCGGTAATACCATTACCGAAATTCATTTTTTCTCCCTTCCAATCCTTCTCATACTTTTTCTTACAATTTTGGCAACAGTGTTGCTAAAATTCAGTCTCTCTCTTTATTTTGTTAAATAACTTCGAACAGTGCCTTTAACAACAATAAACTTCATTTTTTGCAATATTTAACCAAAAGACTCTTATTATTCTCTTTTTTTTTTTTTAATTTAGCTTTAAAATTAGTTGCAACTTAACACTATAACCTTACTCAATAATATATATCTTCAAAATTTAACTATTGAATTGCATTTTCTTTACGCTCATAATACACATGTCAAATTTTTTTTTTCAATCGGATATTATTTATCATAACTATTGATTTTTAATTTTATAGAAATTTTACAAGTATGGAAAATAGAAGAAAAAAAATGTAATTTAATTGTGGATTTGTCAAAATTCATCTCTAAAGAGTAAGACTGTAGCTTAATACTACAACTAATTTTGTAATTAAAATTTATCATTTTTTATAAATTCACCAAAAAACCCTCGTAGTGTCATTACTCAATTACCACGTCAGAGACCACTAGTGGCTCCCATGGATAGTTAATCGCATTTTAGTATAAGAATTTATGTTTTTTATTTTGCAAAAGATATTTTTTTAATATATTCTATATCAAATTATCTATTTTTTATTATATTTTATTAAAATATTTTTACCAATAATATTTTTTTTTACATAGTTTTGTATGACCATCTAATGTGGATAAATTTTAAATTTGATTAGCTAAAATATAATTTTTTATATTAAATCATTTTAATTTTAAATTGCAATGTCTCGCTGTCTATTAAATTTATATAGATTCACTGCTCACTCTCTGGTAGAAGGTCGTGTCAAAAATTATTGTACTAGAATTATTTATTTATTGATTATGACCACATGCTGCATTGCTAGAAGGCCTCGTCATCCTGTCAACCCCATCTGTGCATCTTAGCTCGATCTTAGGCCATAAATGGCAACCTTACCTGGGCATGATCATACGCTAGTGTCTGATGAGATTCGACCTACAGTGTTTCTTAGCAAAGTCCTACACTTCTGTGCGTAGAAATCAAATTTCAACATGGTTCACGTCCTTTCCACCCGTACTATCCGACCTACCAGTAACAATTACTCAATCAGAAGAATTGAGTTAACTCCATGGGATCTCCGCCTCCTCACATACGGTCCTATTCAAAGGGGCCTCATCTTTCTCAAACCTACAACTTCACAGGAGCAACAACTTGAAGAAAACAATGTGATTCATCACCTACAATCCTCTCTCTCCCGCACACTGGATATATTTTATCCCCTTGCTGGGCGTCTTGCCATGATTGAGAACAGTGAAGATAACACCACCTCCTTCTTCATTGACTGCAATAACCACGGAGCCCAGTTCGTCCATGCAGCTGCAGATGGTACTACTATGGCTGATATCCTTGAGCCTATCTATCTTCCCCAGATTGTCGAATCCTTCTTTCTTATGAACGGTGTTCTGAACTGCGAGGGCATTTCCAAGCCGTTGCTGTCAGTGCAAGTAACTGAGCTTGTTGACTGCATCTTCATCGGTTGCACTCTAAACCATGCGGTTTGTGATGGAACCACGTTCTGGCATTTCTTTAATACTTAGTCTGAGATTTCTCGAGGCACTTGCGAGAAATTGCAACCCCATCCCTTATTTGGAAGTAGCCATTTTGACGGAATCATCAACTTTCCGGTTCATACACCAAATATCCTTGAAGAAAAGACTCAGAAGTGGGTCCCTCCTCCGCTGAAACAAAGGTTTTTTCACTTTACAAAAGAAAAAATTGCTGAACTTAAAGCAAAGGCCAACAATGAAATGGGCACCGATAGGATCTCATCTCTGCAAGCACTCTTGGGTCATTTTTGGCGATCTGTGACTCGCAGTCGGTGCCTGGAGGCTGATGAAGAGGTTAAGTGCACGATTGCTATGGGTACAAGGCAAAGGTTGCAGCCTCCATTGCCAAAACAGCACTTCGGGAATGCGGTGGACTCGGAGAGTGTCACAAGCACAGCAGGGGAACTGTTAGAACATGGACTCGGCTGGGCGGCTTGGCGCATAAACAATGCGCTTGCTTCAAAGACGCCACATGAGGTGAGAAAGTTCTTAGATGAATGGGTGAAAAATCCTAGGATGGTGAACTTTAGTCGCCCCATAAGTAACACCTTGCTCTTAGGAAGCTCCCCACGGCACAACGTGTATGGTAATGACTTTGGTTGGGGAAAACCCGTGGCATTGCGAAGCGGTACTGGGACTAACTTTGATGGGCGGTTACTTGTGTTTCCTGGTAAGGAGGAGGGTAGCATTGATTTTGAAGCTTGTCTTTTGCCTGAGACTCTAGAGGCTATGGGAGAGGATGCAGAGTTTATGGAGGCTGTGGCTACATGAACTTATAATTACTTATGGCCAACTATGGTGGCTTTACTTGGGTTAGTCCAAATTGGTTCATTCCAAGAACTGGATGCTTCTGGCTCTGCTGGAGTTGGGAAGCAACATTTGCGATGGACTTCTCACCTTCATGACCGTTTTGTTGATGCTATCACCTAGCTTGGTGGACCAGATAGTGGGTACTTTCTTTTTTATTGTATTGTATTGTATTGTATTATACTTTTTGTTATAAAAAAAATGGGAGGATAATTACATGAGAAAGTCCCCACTCTCTCTCTCTCTCTCTCTTCGACGCTGTTGCTGCCGACCCAGATGGACCCTCCCTAAATTATTATTATTTTTTTATTTTTTTTATTTTTAAAAAGTAGTCAAAACAATGTCGTTTTGCTCATTTAACGGAGACACTTAATAGTTGGTTAACAGAATACTGAATTGACAACAATTGAAAATTAGAGAACTAAAACGACAAAATTGAAAGTTATAGAACTGAAATGAAAAAAACTGAAAATTAAAGGGTCAATTTTCGATTTTTGCCTTATATTTAAAAAATTGAAAAAAAAGTGGTAGAGTTTGAATTTTGAATAATGTTCATTTGGGTTATCACTACCTGTTAGGCACACAAAACAACAAAAAATTAGATTAAAATAAAAAGAAACATAAAAAGCAGAAGAAAAAATTGCATGGTAAGAGCAATAGCACCCGAAGATGGCATTAGCACGATTTTAACTCTATTTTATCTATTTTATTAATTCATTTTATAATTCATTCTATATCTTCGTTTTTATTTTTACATATAACCTAATAAAATAATGAAAAAAAAATATTATTATCTCTCTCTTTCATCCGACTATCTTTTTCTCTTCATACACAATCACAAGATTTTTTTTTTTTTGTTTTACAACCTATGAAACTTTACTTTTCATAGGTTGCTAATTTTTCAGGTGTACAAACTTGAATAGAGTAGGTTTTTACTGTCTTGGATTGTAAAAGAAGAAGAAGGAGCAGCTAAAGCTAAGGACAAGAGTTTGTATTACAATTATAAGATGAACATTTTTAATTATGAATATTGTCAAAGTACGTTTTGCAAAAATTTGAAGAATATTTTTTGATGAAATGTTTTATTTTGTGAAAATCTTTATAATATATATTTGACTGAAGAAGGTAGAATCTTTATAATATTTAATACACATGATTTTCAGATTTAAGAAAAAGGTTGAGCTCCATTTAATATATTATACAGTAGAAGATTGAGATCAAATATTTTAAAAATAAATGTTTTGATTTTTTACTTATTTATATTTAATTAATACTGAACATAGATACTTTAATATTTCATTTATTTATCTTTTTTTGAAATACAGTTTTTTTTTTTTTCGCCCCTTCCAAATGGAGAATCCTGCTTTTATCCTTTGTCGTAACTCCAACCGAGAACCGACAAAGCTTCGTCACAATCGGCCAAAGACAAGCCCCAATTATAGACCGTATAATAAACAAACTAACTCAGCTTTATCAAAAAGCTAGCAACAACGGTCCCACCACAGATGATACACAACCCAACACTCAAGACCCTATTGTTTCTCTTAAAAAATATATATATAAAAAATAAAAAAAAAACACTCAAGAACGCACAACAACCAAATAAAAAATTTGGAACATCATTATTCTCTCTTTAAAAAAATTTGGAACATTATTATTGGACTCTTTTGGCTAAATATTGTTATATTAAATTGTGGGGATCATTCGGTTGATAGGCCCATAAGATTCAGAATTGGTTGAGGATTGTTGGGCCAGTGGCCCATCCGAGGTCGTGCACCCGTCCGAGGACGCCATGCTCCTCGGCAGTATGCGTCCGAGGACGATCGCGCCCGAAGACGATCAGGACGTGGTCTCACCACGATCAGATCTCAGAAGTAGGTCATCTCAAGGGATAGAGTAGCCGACTAAAGATGAAAGAGATAAGGCAAACAAATATCTGAAACTATAGCTGCCTCCGCATTAATGACCTTTCAACCAACTCTCTGGCCGCATTAATGTGGAGGTGATACCTGAGCAGTAGGGAAGCAGCCTTACAGCTGCCCGTAGGAAGTTCCAGAAGGCACCAGATGGGACAGAAAGAAATCCCCCAGACACAATCTACACGTGTTCGGTGAAGATGGATCGCGAAGGGGAGTATATAAACTAAAAGAGGAACATGAAGAAGGGGATCGGAAAGAAAAAAAAGAAGAACACACATAAAACTGAAGAGAAAGAAGTAAGAAGGAGAGGGAGAGAGAGTAACACTAGGGACTTAAGAAAAGACGTTGATTATACCAACCAAAAAAGAAGGAATACATTGTATGGGCTTGAGAGAAAATCTTGGAGGTAGATACCACAGTTAACCTAGCTCTTTACACCCACGCTCTACAAATCATATTGTCTGGGCCTTTTACGTACGAATCCAATACTGTTTAGGTTCGTCACCAAATCGTGTCCTTACAATTGGCGCCGTCTGTGGGAAGAGCTTGTGTTAGCTTGTACAACCTCCGACACAACGTTTTCGATGGAAGGAGTGGAACTGCCTCACCCCGCAGCGGGGCTGCATCAGGGCGATGTCAGCCCGCATCAGGCGGAGTCAAGGGGCTCTCAGCATGATGGTCCTCGAAAAAATCCCGAACGGAGGGAAGTCCAGGAGGGGAGCATACATACTACTCACACCACGAAAACCCGTACACGCGGGAAGAGTCACGTTTCCCACGCAAAGCATGATGGGGATCTGCAACGCGAAATTGCGGACTTGAAGAGAGAGTTACGTCATGCGCGGCGGGAGCGTTCCCCACCTCGCTCCGAACTATCATCGGGGGAGTCGGATGGAACTAGTTACAGGCGGAGATCGAGAACTCCGCAGAGTGAGACTTTCTCCTACGAAGAGGAGCGTCGCCATAGGCGTAGGCGTAAAAGTCCAACTAGTAGGGGCGTGGGAAACGATGCCATGAACAAAGCCTTGAGTCAAATTTCCAGGTCACCCTTTACAAGAAGCATAGATGATGCTACCCATCCTCGGCGATTCAATCAACCTACGTTCTCTCTGTATGATGGCCATTCGGATCCGGTGGAACATGTAAGCTATTACAGCCAGAAGATGGCTATTCATTCCAGGGATGATGCCCTGATGTGCAAGATTTTTCCGTCGAGCTTGGGTCCGACGGCGATGAGGTGGTTCAATGGCTTAAGGGCCAACTCTATTGGATCTTTCAAGGCGCTGACCCAGGCTTTTGGTGCTCGTTTTATTACATGCAGCAGGACTCCTTTGCCGCTGGGGTCCCTGTTGACCTTGTCTATGCGAGAGGGCGAGACTCTCAAGAGTTATTCGGATAGGTACTGGGAGATGTTCAACGAAATAGGAGGGAAGAATGACGCTGTGGCCATAACTACTTTCAAAGCCGGCCTCCCAGCTGATCACGACTTGAGGAAATCCTTGACGGGTAAACCTGTTACCAGTGTGCGCCAACTGATGGACAGAATAGAGAAGTACAAAAGGATAGAGGAGGATCAGCTTCAGGGGAAAGGGAAGGCCAAGATGATCCCTCAGGAGAGGAGGGATTTCAGGTCGGATCGTTATAATAACAACCGACCAAGGCGGGACTTTGCTGGCCAGTCGGTCTCGGCAGATGCCCAGGCCGTTAATGCGGTATTTCGGGAGCCTGTTCAGCAGGTTTTGGAGAAGATAAAGGACGAGCCATTTTTCAAATGGCCTAACAGGATGGCAGGAGAGCCTACAAAACGCAACCCGAGTTTGTATTGCCATTACCATCAGGACCATGGACACACGACGGACAACTGCAGGAATTTATGGGACCATTTGGAGCAGTTGGTCCGGGAAGGAAAATTAAGGCAGCTCTTGCATCATTCCAGTGGAAGGGCGAGCCAAGCAGGTTCCGAGGTGCGTGGGGATGCTTCATCTAGGCTCCCTCGGGGTACAATCAACGTCATCTTTGCGGCCCCGGGGAGGACTGGATCTTGCCCCACCAGAGTGTTGTCGGTGTCCCGATCCCCGGCCGAGGATCGTACTCAAGCATGGAAGAGAGCCAAGAAGTGTGTCTCCTTGGTTTTGGGTTTTTCAGACGAAGATTTGGAGGGAACCATACAACCCCATGAGGATGCCTTGGTGGTAACGCTGAGGATCAGTGGGTACGATGTCCGAAGGGTGATGGTTGATCAAGGAAGTGCAGCGGATGTGATGTATCCGGATTTGTACAAGGGGCTAGGTTTGAAGCAGCAGGACTTGACAACCTATAATTCCCCTCTAGTCAGTTTTGAGGGAAGGTTAGTCACTCCCATGGGGCTAATCAGGCTGCCCGTGCAGTCAGGCGCGGAGGTGGTGGAGGTTGATTTTATTGTCGTAGATGTTTTTTCTCCGTATACGGCTATCCTGGGCAGACCCTGGCTTCACACACTTAAAGCGGTTTCATCTACCCTGCACCAGAAGGTGAAGTACCCGTCCGGAGACCAAGTGCTGGAGATAGTAGGGAACCAAACGGCTGCTCGGCAATGCCAAGTAGCGGCTATACTGCATCGGCCTGAGGCGGAGACCTCGGCTACAGCCGATAATGAGTCATAGCAATTAAAGATCCCAGCATCAGATTTAGACGTACCAATCAATGGGGTAGAGTGTGAAGATCTGGAGAAGGTGACTGTTGCTGAGGATCCAGAGAAATTCTTTCGGGTTGGGGCCAAGTTGCCTCCGCAAGAGAGAGCGAGTTTGCTGGAGTTCCTCCGAACTAATGTGGACGTCTTTGCATGGGACCCGTATGAGGCTCCAGGAGTAGACCCAAGTTTTATTTGTCACCGACTCAATGTAAACCCTGCCGTTCCCCCCAGAAGGCAAATTCCTCGGCGACCATCAAAAGAGCATGCCGAGGCAGTCCGAAGTGAAGTTGCCCAGCTCAAACAGGCTGGGGCTATCAAAGAAGTCTTTTACCCCCAATGGCTGGCCAACACGGTGGTAGTAAAGAAGAAGACGGGGAAGTGGCGAGTGTGCGTGGATTTCACGGATCTTAACAAGGCATGCCCCAAAGACCCATTTCCTATGCCAAAAATTGACCAGCTAGTGGATGCGACCGTGGGCCACCCTAGGATGAGCTTCTTGGATGCCTTTCAAGGGTATCACCAAATCCCGTTAGCCGCCGATGACCAAGAAAAGACCGCTTTCTTGACCCCGGTTGGGAACTACCATTACAAGGTGATGCCTTTCGGTCTGAAAAATGCTGGATCTACCTACCAACGCATGATGACGAAAATGTTCGAGCCACAGCTGGGCAGAAGTATTGAAGTTTATATTGATGACATGGTGGTGAAAAGCAAGGTAGTGACCGAACATGTGGGGGACCTCACTAGCATCTTCGGGATACTGAGAGAACACAGGTTGCGCCTGAATGCTTCGAAGTGCTCCTTTGGTGTAGGTTCAGGAAAATTCCTGGGGTACATGGTGACCCATAGGGGAATTGAGGTTAATCTAGATCAGATTAGGGCTATTAACAGTTTGCAAGCGCCCCGGAATCCAAAGGAAGTGCAGAGGTTAACAGGGATGACTGCTGCGTTAAACCGATTCATCTCCAGGTCAGCCGAAAGGTGTCGTCCTTTTTTCCGTCTGTTACATAAGTGGCAGGGATTCGAATGGACCAAGGAGTGTGTTGAGGCGTTCCAGCAGTTAAAAAATTATTTATCCAAACCGCCGATCATGTCTAGCCCTGAAGTGGATGAGATGTTGTATGCCTATCTGGTGGTAGCCCCACATGCAGTCAGTTTCGTCTTGATGCGAGAAGACAATGGCGTCCAGAGGCCGGTATATTATATAAGTAAATCCCTCCATGAAGCGGAGGTAAGATATCTGCCGTTAGAGAAGGCCATACTGGCAGTCGTCCATGCGACACGTAAACTTCCACACTACTTTCAAGCTCACACTGTAGTTGTTTTGACCCAATTGCCTCTCAAATCCATACTTAGAAGTGCTGACTACACCGGCAGAATTGCCAAGTGGGGAACAATTCTGGGTGCTTTTGACATCAAATACATGCCCCGCATTTCTGTGAAGGGTCAAGTACTCGCCGATTTGGTAGCTGAATTCGCTGAGTGCCCTGAGGAAGTTAGTAGGAATCAAGATCACATGGATGAAAAATCGGTTGGCGTAATATCCGCGCCAGGAGGGCCGATATGGAAGGTATATGTGGATGGGGCTGCAAACCAACGGGGAGCTGGACTGGGGTTGGTTCTGATATCTCCCGAAGAGGTCATCATTGAGAAGTCGCTAAGGCTGGGGTTCTCAGCTACTAACAATGAGTCAGAGTACGAAGCTCTGATAATGGGAATGAGCATGGTCCATAAAATGGGTGGAAAGGCAGTGAAATTGTTCTCGGACTCGAAGCTGGTCGTTGGCCAGGTGACCGGAGAGTTGGAGGCCAGAGACCCGAGAATGCAAGGGTATCTGAACCGGGTTAGGCATATGCGAACAGAGTTCGAGTCGTTCGACGTATTACATATTCCACGAGGTGAGAATACCCACGCAGACTCCTTAGCGACCCTTGCCACCTCCTCAGCACGAAATTTCCCACGGGTAATTATCGTGGAAGACTTGCACGCTCCCACCTCACCAGAAAAGGAGATTTGCCAAGTTCGTCAAGCTAGTTTGACGCCGTGCTGGATTGATCCTATATTAAAATTTCTCGACAGTGATGTGTTGCCCGAAGATAAGGTAGAAGCTGAAAAAATACAAAGGAGAGCACCTCGGTACTGGTTATCCGAAGATAAGAAGCTATATAGACGGTCTTTCTCTGGGCCATACTTGCTCTGCGTGTCTCCCGAGGCAGCAGAGTTAATCCTGGAAGAGCTGCATGAGGGTATTTGTGGAAGCCACACAGGAGGAAGATCCCTGTCATGCCGAGCATTAACGCAAGGTTATTGGTGGCCGAGTATGCAGAAAAAAGCGCAGGAGTACGTCAGGAAGTGCGATCAGTGTCAAAGATATGCTCCGAATATCCACCAACCTGGAGGAGTTCTTAACCCTCTCTCAAGCCCTTGGCCCTTTGCCCAATGGGGGCTGGACATTGTCGGCCCCTTTCCTAAAGCTATAGGAAACAAGAAATACCTGTTGGTCGGCACAGACTACTTTACCAAATGGGTTGAAGCTGAACCCTTGGCGAACATCCGGGACGTAGATGTAAAGAAGTTTGTCTGGAAGAACATTGTTACGCGATTTGGAATCCCACGAGCTCTTGTTTCGGACAACGGGCTCCAGTTCGACAGCAATGCCTTTAGGAAATACTGTTCAGAACTGGGTATAAGAAACAGATATTCCACTCCAGCTTACCCGCAAGGCAATGGGCAGGCTGAAGCTGTTAACAAAGTCATTGTCCATGGGCTAAAGAAGAGACTAGACGACGCGAAAGGAAGATGGGTGGAGGAGCTCCCACATGTGCTTTGGACGTATCGGACAACGCCCCGGCGTTCGACGGGAGAAACTCCTTTCTCCATGACCTATGGAGCCGAGGCCGTTATTCCGCTGGAAACTGGATTCCCGACGTTAAGGACCAGTGCATTCTCTTCGAGTAATAATGATGCGATGTTGGAAAAAAGTTTAGACCTGATTGAAGAACGAAGGGAAAGCACGATGGTTGGGTAGCTTACTACCAGCACAAGCTCAAGCAGTGCTACGATAGCAATGTGAGGATGAGGCCGTTAGCCATAGGCGACCTGGTGCTGAGAAAGGTCCTGGGGGCTACTAAGAATCCAAGTTGGGGAAAACTGGGACCCAATTGGGAGGGACCGTATCGAATTACCTCTGTAGCTGGAATAGGGGCTTACTATCTAGAGGATCTAGACGAAAAACCTGTACTCCATCCTTGGAATGTAAATAATCTCAGAAGGTATTATTATTAGTAAAGAAGTTTTAATTCAAATATTCTCTTTTAACTTACGTCAAATATGCATTCTATAAGTCCCGCATCCTGTCATATCATACTGAATTGTTAAACAGAAACTGAGTTATGCCAGGTCCTCTGATCGCAAACTTAGTGGAAATTAACATCCTATCATACTGAATTGTTAAACAGAAACTGAGTTATGCCAGGTCCTCCGATCGCAAACTTAGTGGAAATTAACATCCTATCATACTGAATTGTTAAACAGAAACTGAGTTATGCTGGGTCCTCGGATCGCAAACTTAGTGGAAATTAACATCCTATCATACTGAATTGTTAAACAAAAACTGAGTTATGCCGGGTCCTCGGATCGCAAACTTAGTGGAAATTAACATCCTATCATACTGAATTGTTAAACAGAAACTGAGTTATGCCGGGTCCTCGGATCGCAAACTTAGTGGAAATTAACATCCTATCATACTGAATTGTTAAACAGAAACTGAGTTATGCCAGGTCCTTGGATCGCAAACTTAGTGGAAATTAACATCCTATCACTCATACTTAATTGTTAAACAGAAACTGAGTTATGCCAGGTCCTTGGATCGCAAACTTAGTGGAAATTAACATCCTATCATTCATACTTAATTGTTAAACAGAAACTGAGTTATGCCAGGTCCCCGGATCGCAAACTTAGTGGAAATTAACATCCTGTCATTCATAATGAATTGCTAAGCGGAAACCATGTTATGTCAAATCCTTAGACCACTAATTCGGTAGAAACTTACCTGCTAAGTTGTGCATTGAATTATTAAATGGCAGAAAGAGTGGTAATGAGTTTTCTAAATCGTAATCTCAGTAAAGGTAATGCCCTATGAACATTCGTTATGGAGTCAGAAAGAGAGAGCTTCGAATGCAAGATTGACGTACAATAAAAGAGGCGTCTGAAATGAATCCATCCAAAATTACAACGACAAAGTAAGTAAGTGTAAAGATAACTTAGAACCATCAGAATGATAAGAAAGTAAGCGAGAAAGTCCTCTACTAAGTGTCTAAATTAAAATTACAAAGCAGTTTCTATCTTTTTATTTTTTGATGATGCCCCCAGCCGATTGAACTGTGGAGTCCAATTCTTGTTGAAAACCCTGTGAGACCGTATATGTCTTCAAAGCAGTGGTGGATTTGTTTGGAGAAGCTCTTGGAGGGGAATTGCGAGGTAAAATCTCCTCGCTGGGGGTAATAGCTGGGGCTGGAGTATCAGCTTGGTGTGGTTGAGGAGCTGAGGTGCGTATCGCTTCGGGGTAATATACGCTCTCTGACTTACGTAGTTCAGATGAGGCTTCAACCCCAGCACGGTTAAGAGCCTCGCTCCAGGTTCTCGCACAGAAGATGCGGCAAACCTCCGGAACTTCGGCTCTTAACGCTTTCTCAGTTTCAGCTATCCCGATTTCGTAGCCCCTCTGCTCGGCTTCACCCATTGCCTTCTCAGACTCGATTTTTGCTTTCTCGGCTTGTTCTTTAAGCTTTTCGGCTCTCTCCCTTAACCTCTGAGTTTCTTCCAGATGCTTCTTAAGAACAAGAACTTGCTCCTGAGTTTTCTTCAGCTTAGCATTCGCCTCGCGTAGAAGCTTGGCCTGTTCCTCGGCCTGCTTCTGGTAGCCCTCTGATGACGATTCAGCGCTCTTGCGAGCTTCTTCCTCGACCAGTAGCTTTTTCCTTGCGACGGTTAGATCCTGTTCAGATTTGGACAAGGTTTGAACAGCCATTACCCTTCTTTTCCTTTCACCATCTAGCTGATTGGAACAAGCATTGAGCATCTCATCTAGCTTGAAGGTATTTTGGATGATCTGTAAAAAATAAAAAGGGGGGTGAGTTAGTGTTATAGTTAATGAAAAGTACGCATTAGTAAGTAACAGTCACAGAATGAGGCAGTATAAAAGATAGCTTCCCACCATGCCCAAATATCGTTTATTGTCAAGGATGAGTTGATTCTTCCTCACATTCTTTAGCTCGGCCATATCCTTTGGGAGCAATAAGGCCTCCTCTATGGCCGAGGCCACATGACACCCTATGCCGCCGTTATAATCCCTTACAGAGGCATCGTTTCGCAGGGGTTCCCCACCGAGCATAGGAACTGGCAGCCATGCTTGTGAATCGGGATGTGGGGAATCGGATTCCTCTTGACCCCGCGTAGAGGGCTGTCTGGTTTTCTGCTGCTTTGCCGCTCGTTGGACATCCTCCTCTCGAGTGGGATGGGATTTGCTCGCATCTGCCACCCCCTTACCTTTCTGCTCTCTGCGCTTCTCTGGCTCGGCAGTGCTTGGCGGTGCTGTTTGCGGAGATGATGGAGGAGGGTGGCAGGGGACTGGAGGAGGAGACCTGGCTGGAAGAGATGAAACTTGGGATGGTACTGTTTGGGCAGGTGCAGACTTTCCTGTTCACCTCCTATCAGCTCTATTAGGCTTTTTTGGGGTATCCTTTTTACCCCCATCTCGTCAGAACTTTCCTCGGGGTTTAAGGGCTGATCGAAAATCTCAAAATCGTCCGCGGATTCCGATGCTGTTGCGTCGGTTTGCTTGCTTTTTCCCCTTTTCCTTCTCCTATTGGTGCCCTTTTTCTTGAGGGAATGTGGAGGTGAAGAAAGCCCCGCTGAGACGCTGGCCACGGAAAGAGGTTCTGTGAGAGGTGTGTGTTCGGGAAGTGGAATACCCTCTGGAACAATGAATCCTTCGTAGGCAACACTGATACGGCGAAGCCGAGGATCGCGTGCCCTAATCACACACTTCGGCGCCTGAAAGCCAAAAGAACGGGGGGTATATCCGAGAATTAAATGTGCTGCTCGTAGTTGACCATCAGCCTCGTTCACGTATATTTCAGCTCTCAATAATCTGTCTAGGCTCGCTTTATTGACCAATCTGAGATTGGGCTTCGTGTAGCGTCTATCTGCAAGACCGTTGGTTTTAAAGTTAAAAGTTGTGAGACGCGAAAATAATAAAGGTGATTAAAATGTGATTATGAGCTAAGTAGCGTAGGTCTATAACTTCGCACCCACCTGGCGTTCCCTCCACAGTCGGGCAAGATAGACCATCGTGCCATTCCCCAGAAAAAATGAGGAAATCTTCTTTTAGGTGTTTATTTGAAGTAGGGAGGCACTGAATCAACCTTACTTCAGGATATCTCGACTTGAGATAGTAGTCCTGGTCAGCTAGGCGGTGAAGACTGTACACCCAATTCACGTCGTGATGGGATAGATTTAGACCCATTCTCTGATTCAGAGCGTCTATACTTCCTAGAATCCTAAACATATTGGGAGCGCATTGGGTGGGGGATAGCCTAAAGAAATTAAGGTAACCCCTAGTGATACTACCCATGGGGATGGTCATCCCTCCTTCAATAAAGGCGATCATGGGGATAACCACTTCCCCAGTTTACCTGGCGTCAGCCCACTCCCCTTGGGCCGCATACCTCATCCCTACCGTTGGTGGGATACTGTACTTCATGCGGAAGTTTCTAATACCCTCCTCGGAGTCAACGAGACACCGAAAGGGATTCCTCTGTTTCCCCATTTTTTTTTAAAGAAACTTAGTAAAGGAAAAACTTTTTGATTTTGAATAAAAATGGTAAAAGCTTCGAGAGGACTTACAGGTTCAAAGAAAGGACCTCGGACAACGTACGACTATTTGTAGTCGCCAGGAGAACAGTGAAGACAGGAAGAAGGCAGGTTCAGTGTATAGGTCTTGGAACCGCGTAACCATTAAAGGTAAGGTACAGGTTTAATTTGGGAACGCCTTTATAGTCATGTAAAGATTGTGAGCGGCGAAATTCCCGCTCACAAAACAAGAGAAGCCCCCTACCGTTCGATTTGGATCTAACCGTCGAACGTGGGAGACAAGGGAGTTGTCAGAATTTAATGCTGCCAAAATCGGGGCGCTGAAGCGTCAGGGGCATGCCCCGAAACGCGCACAAGTGCAGGCTCATGACGTCAAAACCCACCTTCTCTCCTGAGGAGTCGAAAAGTAGGATTTTGAGGGGCTATTGTGGGGATCATTCGGTTGATAGGCCCATAAGATTCAGAATTGGTTGAGGATTGTTGGGCCAGTGGCCCATCCGAGGTCGTGCACCCGTCCGAGGACGCCATGCTCCTCGGCAGTATGCGTCCGAGGACAATCGCGCCCGAAGACGATCAGGACGTGGTCTCACCACGATCAGATCTCAGAAGTAGGTCATCTCAAGGGATAGAGTAGCCGACTAAAGATGAAAGAGATAAGGCAAACAAATATCTGAAACTACAACTGCCTCCGCATTAATGACCTTTCAACCAACTCTCTGGCCGCATTAATGTGGAGGTGATACCTGAGCAGTAGGGAAGCAGCCTTACAGCTGCCCGTAGGAAGTTCCAGGAGGCGCCAGATGGGACAGAAAGAAATCCCCCGGACACAATCTACACGTGTTCGGTGAAGATGGATCGCGGAGGGGAGTATATAAACTAAAAGAGGAACATGAAGAAGGGGATCGAGAAAAAAAGAAGAACACACATAAAACTGAAGAGAAAGAAGTGAGAAGGAAAAAGGAGAGAGTAACATTAGGGACTTAAGAAAAGAGGTTGATTATACCAAGAAAAAAAGAAGGAAAACATGGTATGGGTTTGAGAGAAAATCTTGGAGGTAGATACCACAGTTAACCTAGCTCTTTACACCCACGCTCTACAAATCATATTGTCTGGGCCTTTTACATACGAACCCAATACTGTTTAGGTTCGTCACCAAATCGTGTCCTTACATAAATAATTTCAAACTCACCTTTACTATATAGAGATTACAATACTTAAAAATGTAACTTGAGTAAAAAAACGCACTTTTCTTTTTTCTTTTCACTTACTGCTCTTTTTTTTACGGTATATTTTTTCTTATTCTGTGTGTGTTTGTATTGAGCGTTGCGTTGCGTTTTCTGCGTTTCACACTTTTTTTTTTATTTTTTTTTATTTTTTATTACATATCACGCGTTTTGCAGAAAAGAGAGGCAAACGGTACTGTAGAGGTACTGTAGCGGTTACTGTTCATTGAACAGTAACCGTAAATGTTGACTTTCTGCCGTGAACAGTGCACATGTACACTGTTTATGGACCCACAAATTTCATTTTTTATCAATTTTTTCATTAAAAATGGGTCTCACAGCATTATTCACACATTTAAAAATTATTTTACTACAGTATTTTCAGTTTTCAGTTTTCAATTTTAACAAAATAAGTTCTATCCAAACATACCCTCTATCTATTTTTCTCTACTTTTTACTTACTCTCACTTACGTGCAGTTCTTAAAGACCGCACCTAGTCCTTACACTCTGAGACTTCACTTCTTTCTCCCCTACCCAAATGGCCGAATGGTCTCACCATTTATTTCTTCATCTTTTCTTTCTTTTCTCTCTTTCACACTCTTCACGTCAAGTCACAATAAGTACTAACCACTTACTTTGACTTTGCTTCAACCAAAATCTCTTTATTCAGCTCTCACTGGCCGAATCGCCTTGGTTGTTTCTTTTCTTTTTCCTTTCAGCGTGTCCAACACACTTTGGCTCACTTCTCATTAAGAGAAGTCAGACTTCTCACGGGTCATGGAGTGGCATGCTCATTAAATGAGCTCTTGAAAAAGCATGTGGACTGGATGCATGGTGCAGTGCACCCAACATGAAAGGGTACTTGAAGAGTATGGAGAGACGCTTTTGATGAGAAATAGTCAAAAAAAAAAAAAAAAAAACAAACCATGCAGTGGACTTGCTAAATGGTTGTTCCTTCATGATAATTGAGGGGATATGTGGTAAGGTAAGAATTCTAATATGCAAATAAACAAAACGAGTCTAATAATATTAAATGCAATAACGGGTTGTTGAGGTGCAATAACTATTTATATGAAGGGTGTCAATTTATATTTCTTTTGAGAATGATTATACTGGTTGATCAACCAAAAGGAAAGGATCCATAAGCTAGCAGCCATATTATCTTGAGATAGGTAAGAAATTGTTACATTCCTCTAAACTCGGCTACTTGGCTATTAATAGTAATTGGACATGGTCCTTGGTATTTGGTCAGTTGTTTGGCCATTGTGATTAGCCACTATATTCGGCCATGGTCCTCGTACAATCTGTATTCTTTATGGTATATTTTGCTTCAATAAGAGTTAATATATATTTTTTAAGATCAACTTGAAATTTTAAACCAAAAAAAAAAAAAAGATCAACTTGAAATTACTATGTAAACTTCATTGTCTTCTCTTTTTAACTTCACACACACCAGAAGATGACATTAGCACGATGTCTAGTACTACTTTATCTATTTTGTTAATTTATTTTACAAATCATCCTATATTTCAGTTTTTATTTTTACATATAACCTAATAAAATAATAAACGGTATTCTTATCTCTCTCTTTCATCCCACTGTTTTTTTCTCTTCATACACAACCACATGATTTTATTTTTTCTTTACAATCTATGAATAGTAAGGTTACATATATGCAACTTTACTATTTATAGGTTGCAAACCTTTTTAGGTGTACAAACTCGGATGGAGTAGGTTTTTACTGTCTTGAATTGTGAAATAACAATTGAAGAGTGTTTAAACTCCCTAATGCTGGTGCTCTGAGCAAACAAAGAAAAAGAAGGATCAACAGAAGCTGAGGAGAAGAGTTTGTATTAGAATTATAAGATGCACATTTTTAATTATGAACATTGTCAAAGTACGTTTTGCAAAAACTTGAAGAATATTTTTTAATGAAATGTGTTTATTTTGTGAAAATCTTTATAATATTTAATACACACGATTTTCAGATTTAACAAAAAGTTTGAGCTCCATTTAATATATTTTACAGTAGAAGATTGAGATTAAATATTTTAAAAACAACTGTTTGGATTTTTTACTCATTTATATTTAATTAATATTGAACATAGATACTGTGGGGCTAGAGAATTTATGACCCGGTCCACTTTATATTAGAGTCCAAGACTTGAGCTGAGGAGAGGCATTGCCAAGGACATACAATGAAAGTCCAAATGGCCTAGGGATATGGCCGAAGACGATTTTGTCCTTGACATCCCAGAGCGCTCCTAAAAGAAAGGGCGAACACAGTGTAGGAGCGGCCCAAGTAAAAAGCTACCAATACTGCAATTAAGTACTCTGCGCTTGACAGGTCCATGCTCTTTACCATACTCTTCAGCTTTTACAACCACCCTTAACCACTTTGGGTATGGGTTGAAAAGACAAGTATCAGCCCTAAAAAGCGAAACCTACACGTAGACGCATAAGGGAGAGAAAAAGCTAGTATAAAAGAAGGTGGAAGCAGCCAAGAAAAAGGGGGGGACATATCGTCTCCCAGACCGTGAAGCCCCAAAAATGGAGAATAATAAGAGCATTAAACTCCATAAAACTCCTCGGACGAGGTCTAAGGATCGGAGCCACTCAAGTCATGTTGAAAATAAGTCTTGTTAGATACGTCAGGTTCATTCTAGTACGATTACCATGAAAATCATGACTAACCACCGTCCGGCGACCAAGACCTAACCTTTCAGCCTACTCTCTACAAATTTATTATTTGGACGTTTAACGTTCGATTCCAACACACTAACTTGGGGTCGTTACAAATTGAGTTCTCATAGATATTTTAATATTTCATGTTTTACCTATTTTTGAAATAAAGTTTTTTTTTTTTTTTTTTTTGGCCCTTCCAAATAGAGAATCCTGCATTTATCCTTTGTTGTAGCTCCAACCGAGAACCGACAAATCTTCATCACAATCGGCCGAAGACAAGCGCCATTATGGACCGTAAAAATTATGTAATACACAAACTAACTCAGCTTTATTAAAAAGCTAGCACAAACGGTCCCACCACAGATCCAAAATACACAGCCCAACACTCAAGAGCCCATTGTTTCTTTTAAAAAATAAGAACACTCAAGAACGCACAACAACCAAATAAAAAATTTGGAACATCATTACTCTCTCTTTAAAAAAATTTGGAACATTATTATTCTCTTTCTTTTTTTTATTTTATTTTATTTTAGTTTCAAAATTAGTTGCAGCTTAACACTATAATCTTATTCAATAAAATATATATTTTTATATATTTTAAAAATCTAACTATTAAATTATATTTTCTTTATGTTCTTAATACACTTGTCAAATTTTATTTATCATATTTTTTAATTTGCCAACAAATCCTCATAGTGCCATTACTCAATTATCACATTAGTGAACATTAGTGACTCCCATTGATTGTTAATCGCATTTTAGTACAAGAATTTATGTTTTTTATTTTGCAAAAGATATTTTTCTAATGTATTCTATATTAAATCATCTATTTTTCATTATATTTTATTAAAATATTAAAATATTTTTACCAATAATATTTTTTTATATAATTTTATATAACCATCTAATATAAATAAATTTTAAACTTAATTGACACAAATATAATTTTTTATTTTAAATAATTTTAATATCACATAAAATGTCATAATCCTTACTACAATTCTTTTAGGTTGCAATGTCAGGCTGTCTATTAAATTTATATAAATTAACTGCTCACTCTCTGGTAGAAGGTCATGTCAAAAATTATTGTACTAGAATTATTTATTTATTTATTCATTGCTAGAAGGCCTCGTCATCCTGTCAACCCCCACTGCGCAACTTAGCTCGATCTTAGGCCATAAATGGCAACCTGGGCATGATCATACGCTAGTGTTTGATGAGATTCGGCCTGCAGTGTTTCTTAGTAAAGTCCTACACTTCTGTGCGTAGAAATCAAATTTCAACATGGTTCACGTTCTTTCCACCAGTACTATCCGACCCACCAGTAACAATTACTCAACCAGAAGAATCGATTTAACTCCATGGGATCTCCGCTTCCTCACATACGGTCCTATTCAAAGGGTTCTCATCTTTCTGAAACCTACAACTTCACAGGAGCAACAACTTGAAGAAAACAATGTGATTCATCACCTACAATCCTCTCTCTCCCGCACACTGGATGTATTCTATCCCCTTGCTGGGCGTCTTGCCATGATTGAGAACAGTGAAGATAACACCACCTCCTTCTTCATTGACTGCAATAACCATGGAGCCCAGTTCGTCCATGCAGCTGCAGATGGTACTACTATGGCTGATATCCTTGAGCCTATCTATCTTCCCCAGATTGTCGATTCCTTCTTTCTTATGAACGGTGTTCTGAACTGCGAGGGCATTTCCAAGCCTTTGCTGTCAGTGCAAGTAACTGAGCTTGTTGACTGCATCTTCATCGGTTGCACTCTAAACCATGCGGTTTGTGATGGAACCACGTTCTGGCATTTCTTTAATACTTGGTCTGAGATTTCTCGAGGCACTTGCGAGAAATTGCAACCGCATCCCTTATTTGGACGTAGCCATTTTGACGGAATCATCAACTTTCCGGTTCATATACCAAATATCCTTGAAGAAAAGACTCAGAAGTGGGTCCCTCCTCCGCTGAAACAAAGGTATTTTCACTTTACAAAAGAAAAAATTGCTGAACTTAAAGCAAAGGCCAACAATGAAATGGGCACCGATAGGATCTCATCTCTGCAAGCACTCTTGGGTCATTTTTGGAGATCTGTGACTCGCTGTCGGTGTCTGGAGGCTGATGAAGAGGTTAAGTGCACGATTGCTATGGGTACAAGGCAAAGGATGCAGCCTCCATTGCCAAAACAGCACTTCGGGAATGCGGTGGACTCGGAGAGTGTCACAAGCACAGCAGGGGAACTGTTAGAACATGGACTCGGCTGGGCGGCTTGGAGCATAAACAATGCGCTTGCTTCAAAGACGCCACATGACGTGAGAAAGTTCTTAGATGAATGGGTGAAAAATCCTAGGATGGTGAACTTTAGTCGCCCCATAAGTAACACCTTGCTCTTAGGAAGCTCCCCACGGCACAACGTGTATGGTAATGACTTTGGTTGGGGAAAACCCGTGGCATTGCGAAGCGGTACTGGGACTAACTTTGATGGGCGGTTACTTGTGTTTCCTGGTAAGTAGGAGGGTAGCATTGATTTTGAAGCTTGCCTTTTGCCTGAGACTCTAGAGGCTATGGGAGAGGATGCAGAGTGCTGGTGTAAACACAATAATAATGGAAATAATACACAAAGAGAAACTGAATAGTACTTCTGAATATTATTAATATAAAGAAAGGAAATACACAATACTATTTGGACTGAGGCGCGGCACTCGCTCTCTTTAAGGAGATTCAAGCCCTTGGTTGGCTAACTCTTGTAACCGGTGCAGACCTTCTCTGACTTGTCTCCCCCAGGATACAACAGTCCAACAAGTGTTGTATGGCTAGAACAACCTCTGCACAAAGTGTTCAAGCCCAAAGCTCCACCAGAAAGAACACCCTTCCTTGCCAATAATCTCTCTATTTTTTTAGTGTGTATTGTGAATTGCAGTAACTTGGATTGGGTCTGAATGAGTCTATTTATAGGCTCAATGGGCCTTACGAAATTACTACCCAATTTATTCTAATTAATTAGGTCCAATTATTCTGATGTAATGGGTGTTACAAGATTAATTGTTGGATATTAATCTGATGGGCTGGAGTTACACAATTAATGGTGAGATGAGGAGTTTCTGAAGAATGAATAGGCCCAAACGGATAGTCCATTAACAGCCCAACAAGTGTTGTATGGCTAGAACAACCTCTGCACAAAGTGTTCAAGCCCAAAGCTCCACCAGAAAGAACACCCTTCCTTGCCAATAATCTCTCTATTTTTTTAGTGTGTATTGTGAATTGCAGTAACTTGGATTGGGTCTGAATGAGTCTATTTATAGGCTCAATGGGCCTTACGAAATTACTACCCAATTTATTCTAATTAATTAGGTCCAATTATTCTGATGTAATGGGTGTTACAAGATTAATCTGATGGGCTGGAGTTACACAATTAATGGTGAGATGAGGAGTTTCTGAAGAATGAATAGGCCCAAACGGATAGTCCATTAAGTGGGTTAATGGCTCTTCATTGTCCATAATAAAAATGGAGTATTAATTCGGGCCATTTACTCACCAACGGATATGGTAATTATTCTGAATGGACTGTCAAGTAGGAGGATCCAAGGGGCTGATTCATTTCCATTTTTGATACCTCCACTCTTCACCTCCCCCTTGCACACGTATCTAGCCCAATATCTGAGACAATTCATGTTAGCCCATTAATCACCACAATTAAAAAGAATAAAAAAGTCTCTCTCCTTTTCAATGTGGGATTAAACATTTTTCACAACTCTTCATCTTCCATATTCACTCCACATCTTTACATTTATTTTATAACATTTACTCATTTTAATTATTTAATATTAAAATGTTCCAACACAGAGTTTATGGAGGCTGTGGCTACATGAACTTATAATTACTTATGGCCAACTATGGTGGCTTTACTTGGGTTAGTCCAAAAGTTCATTCCAAGAACTGGATGCTTCTCTTAATTTTTGGTCGTCTCACTACCACCGTCAATCTACTTTCTTGGGATCTTTTGCTCAACAGTTTATTGGTTTGTGTTTGCATTTATTTCTTGCAGATTTCTTAACCATCGTGTTTGTCAAACTTATTCAGTTCAATGGATCATTCCCTTGTACTGATGAGAACAAAGAAATTTGTTGTAAACGGCGACTATATGTATAGACTTTCGTAGGTCATGTAGATTCTCTGTTTAGAATAATGAAATGGTGTTTTGGCAACTTGTTCTCAATAAATCTTTCCCTTGATTATCCACCAAGAAAAAGAAAGAAAAGTTGCTTCGTTCATGGATATGCAACTAGTCGCAGTAACTTCTGTCACTTATATGTACAATGCTTTTCGAAACAGCGAACAGATGACAAGAAGATGTGCATCCATAATTTAGCAGAACTTATTTCTTCATTAAACTGTTTTGGGCATGTCAATTTGTTAGAAGCAGTAGCATATCAAAGAAAGAAAGAAACTTTTGGGGGGGGGGGGGTTTGTTGAGGAAATAAAAAATGTGTAAAAATAAAGGAATAGAAAACTTATTTTTTTTTGGTTTATAAAAAGAAAAAGAAAAAAAAAAAGAGGATAAAAATATAGTTTATACCATTACTACATAAAACATAAGAAAATATATATATATATATATATATATATATATATTTTATATAGAAGTATATAAGAAATATATATTTTTTAATATATATGAAAAAATTTGACACATTATAAAAGTGACACAACACAATTTTTTTACTTTATTTTAGCTTCTTTCTCTATCTATATATTTTTATATATAAAAGATATGATTTATTAAATTGGTTAAAATAATATACTAAAAAAGAAAAAAAATACCAGATTAAAAAAAAAAATTGTGATACTGATATATATATTTTTAAAAATACGTAGACATCATGTAGCACAACTGAGGCGCAATAGACAAGCCTGGCATTCAACATGTGAACCCAAGCTTTGTCTTGATTTGTTGCTAGTGACCAGCCAATCTTGGCTAGTAAAGCTCTATTAAAGTCTTCCATTCTTGGCCTCAATCCGCCATACTCTGTTTGGTTTAAAATGCTGCCACTCCAAGATTTTGGAGCTAAGGCGCTGCTGTTACCTAATCCCTTCCCCCCCATGTAAATTTTCTCAAACATGCAATGATTGATTCATAGAAAGGTACAATAGCATGTGAGCTCATGTAAATTTTCTCAAAATGCAATGATATGAAAGTGGGTTTTTGCATATGATTATTTAACACACAATCTCAACTCCCAATAGTATGAATCAAGGAAAACTATATTCATACAAAGCTACCTATATAGGAAGTCAATGAAGCACCATAATGCTTATACAGTTGAGATTCACACCATCGTTATTATCTACAAGGTTTTCAGACCCAGATCGTTCATTGAACCGTGATGACGTTATAATTAATTTAATAATGATTTAAATATAAATAAATATATTAAATTAGTATAAATAAAAATTTTAACTAAAATAAGGATAAATAATTTTTTATATATATACACTTAACAATTTTGTTGGAGCTCTTAAGTAATGACAAATCTCATTTGAGTACACAATAATTTTTATTTTTAATTTGATGAGACCCATAAAATGGTTTAGGAAGAAATTGGTCTGTTTGTCCATGGCCAAGCCTATTTGACAATCCAATCAAAAAAGGTTTTATGTCCAAGCTCATTTGAATAGTCCACCATTTATGAATTTAAAAAGAAAAAAAGAAAAAAGAAGAAGAAGGAATCCTTAGACATGGCAAAACGGGCGGGTCGGGTCGGGTTCGGATCGGGTCAATCGGGTCACGGGTCAAAAACAGGTCATTTTAAGCGGGTTAAAATCAGGTTCGGGTCAATCGGGTTCGGGTTGGGTCGGGTTGACCCGTATTTTTCACATGAAATTTTTTATTTTTTATATTTTTTATAAAGAAAACAATATGTATTTGCCATTTGGATAGTTATGTAACATATTACTTGATGTAAAATGCATTATTTTGAATTCACTACTTATATCAAGAATAAACTCAGTTAAACTTATTAATATTTATTCAATAATTTTAAAATTATACAAATCCTAACATTGCTAGTTAAAACAAAACAACACAAAGATAAGTAAAACAAATATACAAGTTTTATTTTTACACAATATCAACATTCCAAAAAAAAAAAAATTACAAATGACTTATTGGATAACTCATTTGATAAAGAATAAAAACATATAAGAAAGTTACAATTTTAAAAATTAATTTTATAATCTATTATCAATTGTGGTTGACACTCTATTTCAATTTGATATATACATTAAAGTTTGATTGCTTACTTATTTATACCTAGTCTCTTTTATGAAGATCATATCATTGTTAAGCAGCACACACTCTAGGAAATATCATAATTTATTTTGAAAAGCCATTTATTTTGAACATAAATTGTTAAAAAATATATCTAAGCATTCATAATTTATACTAATTTGATACTTTGGCTTTACTATTTTCACACTTGTGAATGCGTCTCACACATATCTACAATTTTAAATCTATTTTTAACTTTACTGTAACCAGATTATCTTAGCATGTACTTTACTATTTGATATCTAAAAATCTTTACTCATTACAGAATGCTTAACCATTTATTTTTCAATTAATTTGCATGCAGTTATGTAAATGTATCAATTGTTTCCTTAAAACTCACAATAAACAATTAAACCAATATTGTCTTAATTTCACTATTTTTTTTACCAACAAAAAAAAGTTTAAAAAAAATGGTTCAAGTTCGGGTCGGGTCGCAGGTCGGGTCGGGTTGACCCGCACAAAACACGGGTTGGGTCACGGGTCAACCCGTTTTTGCTTCGGGTCAAAAAAATCGGGTTCGGATCAGGTATTTTTCGAGTCGGGTCGGGTCGGGTCGGGTCAAAAAATTCTGACCCGTTTTGCCATGTTTAGGAATCCTATAGGATGCCGGCCTATTTTTTTTAGGGGACTGAAACAAGTAGAATCATTTTATTAAAAGAGAAAGTAAAATTATAAGAGGGTCAATGGGCTACAATAAGTTGATCAACTAGCCTGAGCCCATGGACAAGACATACTCCATTAAAATACAACTCAAAAAATCTAACTAGGACGCCCGCCTATTTAAAAATGAGTTAAACACAAAAGTTAAAAGTGGTTGACAGTAAAGCATCGGTGGTTGACAGTAAAGCAAATATTAGTGGCTGAGTTGAAGCAGCAGAAAAAGGAGACTCCATTTACCAAAAAAAAGAAGACTTTAGCGGGGAAAATGTAGATACAGTATCGTCAAAAACACAGAGTGAGAAAGGAGAAAGAGTGCGAGCAAGACAGAGAAGAAGAACAGGAAGATGGGGGTGCAATCTCAAGTTTGATAGCGTCTCACGGTGGTTGAGGTTTCAGCCTTCAACAATGGCGGTAGAGCACTAGCATTGAAAAATGCTAATGCCATATTTAGGTCCTTTTTAGCATTTTATGGTTCAAACTGTGCTGCATCAAAGGATGCTAAATACAGGAATTGTAAAAAATTATCCAATTGTGCTACAGTACAATTCTATCTTTAGAATTGTACTGTAGCACAATTGTAAAAAAAAAAAAAATATTTTAATCAACCCATAATTTCTCTCTCCTCCCATAAATTCTGTAATCTTCTCTCTCTTCATTCTCTCTTTCTCATCTGCTCTCTCCGTTCTCTTCATTCTCTCTTTCTCATCGGCTCATCTGCTCTTCAAGCACCGGTCACCGCTCCGTTCTCTTCATTCTCTCTTTCTCATCGGCTCATCTGCTCTTCAAGCACCGATCACCGCTCATCTGCTCTTTCCTCTTTCAAACCCAAACATCATCCATCTCTTTCTCATCTGCTATTTTTTTTTTTTTTTGGCTATGACCGGGGCTTAAAAGAAGTGGTGGGTATGGCTGAGGTGAGTTGTGGGTCACGGAGATCGGAGTGGGTCATGGCGTGGGTCACGGAGATCGGAGATCGGAGTGGGTTTTTGGCTGTGACCGGTGTTTTTGGTTGTGGTTTTTGGTTGTTTTTGGCATGGGTCAGGTGTTTTTGGTTGTTGTTGTGGTTTTTGTGCTTAAAGGGGTTGTGGGTTGTGGTTGGGTCCGGGGTTTGGGTCTTGGTTGGGTCATGGGTGGGTTGTGGGTCCGGTGGTTGGGTTGTGGGTGACGGCGTGGGTGTGGTGGTTGTGGTTTTTGGCTGTGATCGGTGTTTTGGGGGCTAGTTTTTGGTTGTTTTTGGCTTGGGTCCGGTGTTTTTGGTTGTGGTTTTTTGAATGGGTTTGCTCCGGTGGGTTTCAAATCGGCGGTGTGGTTTCTAATCGGTGGCTTGGGTGGTGGGTGTGGTGGCCGTTGTTGGCTCTGGTTTGATGGATTGTGTGTGTGGCTGTGTGTGACTTTGTTGATGGGTCTGTGTGTGTGGGGTTCTGTGAGATGAACCAATGCTAGAGGTTGAGGGAGGCTGAGGAAAAAAAAAAAAATTGTTGGAAAGCCTAGGAAAGTGGAACTGAAAAAAAATATTGGTTAAAAAGAAATAATAAAAAAAGATTAAAGAATAATATTTTAATAAGAATAGAGTTTTAGGATGTGGGAGGTATTGTAAAATGGGATGGTATAAGTAATAAAGTGGCTTTTTGGGATGGTATAATAGTATAGCATAGCATTTCTCAATGCTAGTGCTCGTACAAAAAATTTTCAGAAAAAAACCTTTAACGGTCTGACCTATAAGAACCAATTTATCTAAACAAACCAAAGTTTCTGAACTATTTTATCACACTATATCCACTTCTCTAACTACCTTGAAATTCCAGTACTTGGGGACTTTTAACCTTTAGAACTTATCAAAAGGGTGGGGGAAAAAAAGAAAAAACAGAGAAGAAAAGATCTATGCCTCAAGACAGAATGCCGCAGGGTGATATTCAAAGTATTTAGAACAGAATATTATATGTGCTGAATTCACTAATTGAACCTATAGTCTCATGATATCAAGTGAAGTAATGATACTTACGTGAAGGATGCCACAAAAGAAAACGTAAAATGGCTGTATTTATTATATTTTTAAAGGTCTATTTTTAGGATGGTACCTCAATCAACCAATTCAAATCATTTGAACCTCAAAACTCATAACATTGAGCAGTATGAATAAAGAATGTGCTTGAGTAAACCAAAATAGAGCTCCAAAGAGCAAATTCATCCAACTGACCAATAAGGTATCTCCCCAATCAATCCACAATGAAATAATTGAACCCCAAATCTCAGAACAAAAAGGAAATCAATCAAAACTTGTCTATGCTAAACCTGCCTCTTGTACCAAATCCCAAACTGCAAATTCATTAAAATTAAGACTGTATTAGGACTATCAAAATCTTCAAGTTGTTATACTTGCCCATTAGTTCCTAGGCCAATCTGCATCATATCAATGACATTCAAGTTTTTAAATCAAGTAATTGTACTATAATAAAAAAAATTTAAAAAAAAAACATAAACTTTTAGATGAATCTACAAGTTGTTCAGTTGGTTTAACTAGCGATAACCTGTACCCACACACACATTAGGTTATTTACAATCTCAATCGGTGATGGGCGATCTTGACCTTTCAGACTTACACAAGCCACTGCTAGGGACCCAACATGTGCCATTGCCTTTCTAAAAATTGAAGGTTGTGTCTTTCGCAGTTAGTTTTTTCCTAAAAAAATAAAAATAAAATTTGATTTACCAAAAATAAATAAATTTTGATTCATTTACCAAAAAAAAAAAACTAAATCAATTTAACTATAACTATTACTCCTAAGCAGCCAATCACTCTACTACACAGAAATATTTGCAAACAAATATAGCTAAGGAAAAGCTTCCTAACATCCAAAAACAATGAAACTTTCCAATATCCTTATGTAGGGAATCACTCCCCTGTCTGGGAGCCTACCTTTTTTCTCTTTGTGATTTCTTTAGACTTTGTAATAAATACCAGGACAAAATTTCCTTATGCCCTTTTCACCTAAATTATATAGCCTTATACCCCCCTTTCCAAAGTAATTAGAGAAATGTCCATATTTTGAAACTCGACTTTCTCAAAATCGAGTTAAGCCCTATAGTGACGTTTTTAAGGATTTATAGTGGCATTTTGTAATTCGAGCTCCATGAAATGAGAGTCACTTACTTAAAACGTCACTATAGGTCCTTAAAAACGTCATTATAGGGCTCCAGAAATTTATTTATTTTTAACTCAATTTTGAGAAAATCGAGTTACAAAAGAGGGGTATTTCCCTATTTAGTTTGGGAAGGGAGGTATAAGGCTATATAATTTGGGTGAAAATGGCATAAGGCCATTTTGTCCATAAATACCACTCTAATTGTCTAACTTGCAGTATCAAAGGAACAGGCAATTTTTAGTAGTCTCGAAACAGTGATTCGGGACTACCTAAGTTTTTTCTTCTATATTAGTAAAGATGAAAATGTATTGATTGTGCTGTCCACGTGTCGGGCTGGGTCGGTTTAAGGCCCAAACCAAATTCGACCCGGTTGGATCGGTTTGTTGAGTTTCGAAGCCGTATTCAATCGAATATTCGGGTCGGATCCGATGTTTCAGGTAATCAGTTGGCTGGGTCAGAGTTGTCAATTTGTCAGGTTTGGGCCTTAGATTGGGCCGAAATTTTGGACATAGTTAAAATTATCATAAATTCATTTTTTTGGGACTTTTTAGCCCAAATTACTTGGTTTGGCAGTTTAATAAACCCTATTGATTTCAGATTTTTTGAATTCCCTATATATTTCATATTGGGCCTCTTTTTACTTAATTTATTTTAAAATGGGCCTTCAAGCTTAGCTTATATTATGAACTACACTAGACCTGTTGGACCTTCAGGACATATCAAACCCAATATAATCTTGCAATTTCTCATAAATTTTCACAAATTTAATTCTGGACAAAATAACACAACACAACACACCCAAAAAGCCTATTTGTTTTATCACTTGTGATCTCCAAAACAATAGAAGCACCTAAGCAGTACATATCAATCCAAATATATAATCTTTCTCTCATTAACTAAAAAAAATAAACACAACAAAATAGACTTAAGATAGCACAACACAACCTACAAAAACCCTAATTTTACCATCTGTGATATGTTAAGCAACATAATAAGCACCTAGGCAGTAAGCTAGTAGCTCAACACCTATTAAACCTGCCAACCACAACAAATAATATTTCCAGCAACAAATAAATCACAACAGATAATAGTATACTGCAATATTCCAATTAATGGATATATATACTTAGTACCATAGAGCTAGTTACTGTAAGTTTTTCGGGCAGTAAACCATAAGGCAGAAGCTTGCTAGTTATATAATGTTCCTAGCAATATAATTAGTTACAATAATGAAATAACATAGGTATTTCCAAAAAATAGCTTTTCCAAAGCATTGAATGACTACTCTATAGTTAATAAGTCTATAACTAATAGAAAAGAAAACCTATGAACTAAGATTTCTTTTCTATAAGCATTGACAGTTAAGTATTGTTAGAACTTAGAAAAGCAATATATCCAAAAAAGCTTCCAAAATAAAAAGCTGCATTCTTTACAAAATAAATGACCGTCCACCTACAATAGACAAAAAAAATATTCAACAAACAATACATTAGTACCAAATACAAGACCAACTAGTAAGTAAGGGGCTAAAGGCAGAATCATACCAAGTTAGTGATTAATCATCAATACTAATTAAGGGTCGTTTGCCTGAGTTGGAACCCTTGCTTGAACTGGTATTTGCTATTGCACTTGCTGTTGGTTATTGGTTTAAAACTAGAAAAGAATAGGAAATAAACACAATAGATTAAATTTTGCTTGAATACATGAGACATTCAATACAATTAATAGATAATAAGTTTCAAAATTTAAACATATTACCTAAGTCAAGTAACTCCTCCAATGTCTCTACATCATCCCTTGACTGGTGATGAAAAATTCGAACTGTGACTTGAAGCCAATTTTGTGAACATACAAGGTTTTGAACCATGAGAGGAGATAGTGAACTTCAAAATGGATCAAAAATACATCCTCCGGTGCTAAATGCTAACTCAGATGCAACAGTGGAAATTGGTACAGCAAGCACATCCTTAGCAACTTTAGACAACACTTGGTACCTACTACAATTGTCCCTCCACCACCCTAATATCTCAAAATTCACATCATTTTTACCATCATAGTTTTTAGCCAAATACTTTTCAAGCTCATTACTACAACCTACAAATTGCTCAACTTGCAAGAAACGTTCATATCACGAGTGAACCATCATAAATGGATCATTAGCATCACTTTCCAATTCTATCCTCTCACTCCCACTTTGTTCTTGCACATTTGGTGAATGAATAGAAAAGTAAAATTATACAACTATACAAAAGATCTTTCACCTTATCAACCATCACTTCTGCCACTGTATTTCCATAAATTTCAGAAAAAGAAAACTTCAAAAACCTCAATTTTTTTCGTGGATCAAGAACCACAGCCACATACAAAAGAGGATTAATTTTCTCCCCTTCCCCCCAATACTTCTCAAATTTAGTTTTCATGTTTGTGGCTGTGTTTTTCAAGAGAGTGTTTTAGGATTTAACTAAATTAAAAATACTTTCCCGAATAACAAAGATCTCACCATAGAAGGCATTTGAAGTAATATACAAAGAGCCGGAGAACTTCTTCGTTGCATTATAAAAAGCCTTAAGAAAGTCACAAATGCCCTACAATTTTGGAAATCACTCATACGAGATCCCAAACCACCACTATCTTCCTTGGTCCTAAAGTATGACAAATAACCATCATCTTTAAAATCCATTCGAAGGAACACCTTCTCAAAAATTTCAGCAGTTTCTAATATAAGGTAGGTTGAGTTTCACCTAGTAGATACATTTAGACAAAAAATACTCTTGGACTCCATACCTAACATCTCCATAAAACTCCTAAAAGTTTGATTTCTATTGGGTGAGGACTTGACATACCTCACAGCTTCACGCACCTTAGCAACAAATGCATCAATCTCTTTTAAACCCTCCTCCACAATGAGATTTAGGATATGGGCACAACACCTCATATGCATGAACTCATTTCCTAAAACAGTTCTATTCCAATCTTTAGTCAACCTTTGCAAAAATTTAATTGTTGTTAAATTTGAGCTAGCATTATCCACTGTTAAAGTGAATATCCCATCAATACCCTACTCATGCAAAAACATCTCAATCTTTCTACCTATAGCCTCCCCCTTGTGGTCTTCAACTTGACAAAAATTAAAATTCTCTTATGCAATTTCCAAGCATCATCAATAAAGTGACATGTTGTTGATATCATATTTTGTCCGTCCTTGATTTACGTGCCAGACCTCGAAAAATCCAAAAATATTATTTTCGCTCCATGGGTCTGCGAGAGCATCCAGAACAACATGGCACAACCTGTTTGGGCATCGGAGCATCCGAAGTGCCTTTTTAAGCTAAAATGACCAAACCTGAAGTTGATCTTGGGTGGGCCCAAACACCCAAATTTTGATTCGGCTATCAGAATGGGTTGAAACCAACACCATTGTGGAGATTATCAAATTATCATTTCAATGATTATTCATGGGTCAAAATTGGAGTTAGAACTGCCAAGATATCACAAAAACCGAGATAACGCATTGATCGATGCACCACAAACTTTCGAGAGCCATAACTTTTGATTCGACCGTTAGATTTTTCAAGTTCCATATCTTTTCAGAAATAGGAAGCCGATATATTTCCAAGGGAGTCAAGATCAACCAAATCATGGGTCTTTTGAGGCTGCTAGTGGCAGCTGCCTCTAAAAACGTGCTTGGGGCTATAAATAGCCCCAAGCACCCTTTACACCAAAAAAAAAAAAGAAAAAAAGAAAAGAAAAGAAAAAGAAGAGATTTGCTAAGTTTTGCTCCCGACCCAACTTCTATATGCGTTTTTTCTCTCTTCCAAACACCAAAAAAACACCCAAAACACACATCAAAGTTTCTTGATTCTTCTCTCTTTACCAAGAACACAAGGTATTGCTTTTGTACCCAATCTTACTTTCCTTGGTTCCACACTTTGGATTTGGGGTTTAGGGGTGTGGATGTAGCTTCTTTAGCTTTCTTTAGCATGCTTCTTGCTTTATGTGTGTTCCTTGCTTAGATCTATGTGCCTATGTGCTTTTTGTCATGTTTTATGCTTAGAAATACATCCTTACATGCTTGTATGTTTAGATCTACATGCTTAGGGTTTTATGCCATGTTTCCTTTGTTTCGTTCCTCTTTTTGCATTGCGTTGATGTTAGGGTTATGTGCTCACATGCTTGATCTTGTGTCTATGGTTATGCTTTGCTTGGATCTATGTGTTTGTGCGCTTTTCGCCATGTTTTATGCTTAGATTCACATCCGTACATGCTCACATGCTTGAATCCATGTTCTACCATGCCTATGTGCTAGCTTTCACATGTTCACACACATATTGCCATGCCTATGCCTAGATATACGTTTTCACATGCTTGTGTGCTTGGATCTATGCTCTACTTGCTTTATGCCATCTTCCATGTGCTTGTATGCCTCGTGCCATGTTTGTGTGCCTAGACCTAGGCTATGTTTGTCATGCTCGGTGCTATTGTAGCCCTTTTTGTTCCCTTTATCGCCTTTTCTTGTGTTTTGGCCTATTGGTTCGGGCCTGATCTAGACCTTATGGTCTTTGTCACTGTCCATACACCTTGGCCTATATCAAAGGGTTTGGATCACCCATTTTGCATGTCTATGTTTACTTGCTCCAATGCTTTATCTTTCGTGCTAGCCTTTCTAGTTTTAGGCTTTGTTATGTTTGACGCCCTCCGTGGGCTTGATCTTGTTTGGTTACGCCTGACGCACATGAGGCCTTGTTTTGATGTAACCATTTGAGAGGCGTCTTCGGATGCTAGGTCGCTCCTTACATACCCTTCCCCTTTTTTTTCCACTCCATGCACGATATGCTTATCATGCTTGTTTGAGCCACCCGTTGGCTTTATATGCATCTTTACACACTTGCTTACATGTCCATGAATGAGTTTTGTGCTAGTGTGTCATCCATACTTCAACATAATGAAGCTATGAACATCCGATATAAACCTACATTTGTCCCTCACGGACACCACCTTTTGTTTGCCTTTGTTTGTTTGTTTGTTTTCTCACTTGTATGCTTGCCATGTCTATCATGCTTGCCTGCTTCATACCTATTTCATATGTTCTTTGCACATTTTCCTTCCATTTCTTTTCTGCTGGTTTTCTTGTCTTTTCCTTTGCATGTACACATATGGAGCAAGGACATATGGAGCTAAGGCACTGTCTCCTAAGCATAAGCCAAAAAGGGCAAGGATGCATGCACATCGATATCAGCCCAGTGGCTGCAGTTAGTAGGCTTAGGAGTTTAGCTTTTTCCCTTTGGTTATGTATTCTTTTAAACCCCTCTCTTCCTTCTCCCTTTCTCTCTTAGATGGGTCGTATTAGGTATATCATGCTTTGTACCATTTGTCCTCATCTCTAGAGTATGATAACCCCTGTTTATTTTCTTTCATCTATATTTTGGGCTATGCTCTAGGGATGTAGGCATTTACTTTCCTGCTCTGTGTGCTAGCATTATGCATGATGTATATATATACCTCCTTGCCCCACTCCGGTGTGATTGTCACAATCGGTGTCACCTAAGGCAAGTGATGCCTAATTTCCGCCATGAAAGTAAGGTGACTTGTCGCTAGATTTTCGCCATGGAAATATGATACTTTGCCGAATACCTTAGGAAAGCATAGATTGGGACCACACTTATTCAAAAGCCAAACCTCAAAGCTCCTATGCATGCAAAGCCTCGAAAGCCAATGTTGAAATCATGTTTTTACTGCCAATCTCCAAAAATTAAGGTTTTATCAAAACAAAGGACTATCCTTGGACAGGTATTATGGGGTGCCTAACACCTTCCCCACACATAACCAAACTTCTAGACCTAAGAATCAAGATTTTTTTTTTTGCCATCCACATCAGATTAGGAAAAATTCCATTTTCCTTAGTCTAGGATTGGTAATAAAATCAACTAGAAATAGGTGACCAATTACACCTTAGAAGAACTCAATGATTGGTGGCGACTCCACTTACCTTTGGTAATCCCTTAAAATTTGGCCTAGATTCTTGCCATAATGCCAGAGGTAAACTGACCTTCCTCCACCGAGAGAGAGAGAGAGAGAGAGCACCTGAATCTCCGCATGAACAACATGCACATCATTCAAGAGGGGCCCTCCAACAGGACCCCGAGCGCACGGGAGGTGTCACCATAGCGGGTGGATGAACAAAGGAACGACAGCGACGGTTCTTTTCGCTTAGCCGATCAAGGCTAGGTGTCGACACACATGAAACACATATAATTTAAATTTTGAATAGAAGTCCATGTGTCCGTAGTGAGACATACCCTATAACCCTTCAAGGATTTCCTTAGCTTCTCTGTCTCACTATTATGAATGCCAATCACATCTCTAGCTACAGTTTGACAAGATGGGATATCCTTTAAACGAAGCTTAGGTTGTAAGGTAGTTACATATTTCTTGAACCCATACCCCTCGACACACCTAAAAGGCAACTCATCAATTATAATCATTTTCACCAATGCCTTTCTATAAGCCTCGACAGAAAAGGTTGTTGACACAAGCAGGAACCCATCTTCTCCATCCTTTTTGCGTTCAAAAGCTAATGTTTTATGCCTGTTAGCTAAGTCTTCTCTATTAGGGTTCTTGGGACAATTTGGCACATGAGCTAACAAATCACTAGTACCACAACTCTTACTATCAGCATTATACGATTTTTGGCAATAATTACAAATAACCTTAGTTTTACTAGTATCACCCTCTCCTATATTTATTTTTTCAAAATGGCTCCAAACAACTGACTTTTTCCTACCACTACAAGTGCCACTAACAGGAACTGTCATACTTTTGCGTGGTGGAACTGGGGGCAACTTAGCTGTAGCAGCAAAAGCTTCAACTTGGGTAGGAATAGCACTATCATCTTGTGTAGCAGCTGATGTTTGGACAGAGAGTTCATTAGTGGAGGTTTCAATGACCTAAAAAAATCAAAGATATGTATTAGCAAACTAGAGTAACAAGTATAATTAATAGCTTTAATAATAATAATAAATAATAACCACACAAACCAAAAAGGAAAAATGGTATCATATTTATGCAAAAAATAAAAACACAAAACAAAAAAAGCCCAAATACAAATAGCATAAGCTTGAAATTTTATTTAATGATAAAAGTCAAAACAGTGATGCTTAAAATTGCTTAAACAATAGCAAAATGTCGATATAACAACAAACACTGAACACAAACATAATATATGATTTATATAGCAGATTACACCATATTGATCTTCTATCCTTAACAAGCATCAACTCAACTTAAATACTAAACAAAAACAAAATACATGATTTACATAGCTAATTAAACACTAAACACTAACATAGTATATGATTTATATAGCAAATTAAACACTACACACAAACATAATACATCATTTACATAGCAGATTAGACACTAAACACTTACATAATATTTGATTTACATAGCAGATTAAACACTACACACAAACATAATACATCATTTACATAGCAGATTAGACACTAAACACTTACATAATATTTGCTTTACATAGCAGATTAAACACTAAACATAAACATAATACATGATTTACATTGTAGATTAAACACTAAACACTAACATAACAAATGATTTACATAGCAGATTAATCACTAAACACAAAATATATGATTTACAGTTGATTATAACAACCAAACATAATATAGGATTTACATAAAAGATTACACCAGATTGGTCTATTATCCTTATCAAGCAGCAACTCAAACAAAAAAAGAAATGAAAAAAATCTCAACTTAAACACTAAACACAAAGGAAAGCAAAAACCATTCCTTAAAGAAAATTGTGGGTGTATGAGTTTCGAACTTCAAGGCAGAAAACCCTACTTGGAGTCAGCTTTCAATCCTGTATAAAATTAAAACAGTTAGGGTTTCAAGGTTTTTTTAAGGTAAGGTTTCATGTTATAAATCTTTGGGTTTATTTTATTTTAACATTTGATTTCCATAACAAATGAAACCAATGAGACTAACAAAAAAGAAAGATGAAAAACAGAGAACAATTACCTAAGCGTTTGGAGTAAGAACTGACTCAGTGAAGAGTGCACAGTGGCAGGGTGAAGACTAAACACCGACGGTAGCTACAGAGAGTGGAGTGGACAACGGCAGTGGTAGCTAGGCATTGGAGGCGGAGAGAGGAGTGGGCTGACATTGGAGGCAAATAGGGTTTGGATTTGGAGAATTAGTTTAGAGAGAGTTGAAGAGCCAACCAAATAGAGAATTGAGAGTTTGAGAGAGCTAAATAGAGAACTAAGATTCTGAGAGTTGGAGATTGACCGAAGCTTAAAGCTTTAAACTGAAGAAGTGAAGAGGTGAGGAAGCATAAAAAGGGGAGGAAGCGTGAAGGTGAAGCCATGACCACGAACCTTGTAATCTAAACTCTAAGAGTCTGAAGTGAAAATTGAAGAGACTCATTAGAGATAGTGAGAGATATCAGATCTTTGATATATAATTGTCACCGTTAGATTGGGTCTTGATTTTGGATTATAACCGTTGATTTAGAAATGGGTAATTGTGCCACTAAAATTAGTCATATCACTAAGTGCTCAGCTTCTACTCTCACCAACACCATTGATTTTGAATTTTAATTTGAGTTAAATAGTTGATTTGTATATTGGTAATTTGTGTGGAAAAAGTTTACTTTGGTTTACACGTTTTCCTTTCTCAAATATCGAAACGTGTAGACTGGCAATGTTGGGTTGCTAGCATGTCAAATCATTTTTCTTTTTCTTTTTTTTTTGGTATAAATAGTTCGGTCAGTTCGGGTTTTTTGGGTGAAATATTTTTAAACTGAATTTGAAAGCCCTATCAAAAAGGAGTAGAAAATCCACTAGCCAGAGAGCATACTTTCCTATCTGCAAACCCAATTCAATTCAAGTCTTTGAAGCTTGCTGTAAGTACTCAAATGAGAGTAATTTAGGAAGCCTCCACATTGTCAATGATATAACAAATTATATCCCCTGCTTCTCCATCAGATTCCCAAGTTTAAATCCTCAGAAAATTCCTCTCCGTCCGACGAACTCTCCATCATTGTAATTATCAAATTTTCACCATTATTGTTCCCATTCAATGGATAGAATGCCCCTTTCATTTGATTAAGGTCCTTATTCCTTCTACCAACATAGCAACTAGCATCAGCCCAAGTAAAAACCTCGTCCCCTTTCGGAACCCAGTTTTCCCATTCCCCGTTATAATTGTTTTTGTTTGCCCAAATCAAAACCCCATGCCCCAAAATCACACCCTTCTTCCATTCCCCAATATACTCGTTACCATTATTCCAAATGTAACATCCATGCCCATCTTGCACGTTCCGTTTCCATAACCCAACATATAAGCCTCCGTTCACGTAATGCTTATGTCCATACCCGTGTTTCCAATCGGAGCTCCATGACCCACGATATGTATCCCCATCGGCTCCGATGAAAATACCAAACCCTTCCTTCTGACCCAACTTAAACATGCCCTCATAGGTCGCTCTAGATGGCTAGGAGAATTTGCCTTTACCGTATGCTTTCCCTCTACGCCACTCGCCTTCATACATGCACCCGTCTATCAACAAGTACTTCCCCAATCCATGCAACACGTTTTCCATTACACTCCCCATATATAGATCGCCATTCGGGAGTGCATTCTCCATTGCAGTAAAGGATGGTGAGGTAGTGAAGGTCGTTGGTGTAACCCTTGCTGTAGTACCGGCTTGATAGAAATGGTTAACATCGTTTATGCTTGTGACTTAGACTTTTTCTGATCTGTATGGCAGAGATCTGGCTCGTGGGAAGATTGAATCTATGGAATAAGATAATCGTGGAGGCGTTTGGTTAGATTCTTCTAACTCGGTGTCAGATATAGTTGGTAGGACAAGTGATGGAATGGAAAGATTTGTTGTTGGTGGTGGTGAGAATAAGATGCGAGAAAATAAGGAGGGTATGGTAAGGGAAAGATGAGAGAATCTTGAAGCTGATTCGTCGGATTCTGAACTAGCATCAGTGTCAGAGTTGTAAGGTGGGAAGAGTGATGCAGTGGAAATGGAATGTGACAACTCTACTAGTGACTCAATTCTTTCAAATTCTGCAACCATAAATCACACAAAAGAAAACTATAAATTGCAATTACATGGTAGCATTAAGTCACTGAAATTTTCTTGTCTAAGAACTCGAAATTCTTTGAAACTTCACCTGGATCAATTTGGTTCTGCTGCATACCGATGTTGGAGATTGACATATCTGAACTGGGAGAGAGATAAGAGAGAAAGAATTGCGTATCAAAATGGTGTGTTTGGAAGGAATTCAGCTAAGATATTGTGTTTCAAGAAAAGAATGACGAGGAAATTTCCACTGCGCCGAAGAGGTTTTTTCCTAGAGACAAAGTCCGTTTGATACCTTTATTTGTGAGTCAAAAAGCGAGCGACTTGGGTTGTTCAGTTTTTACCATAGATTGACTCTAATGGCTTGGGATTTTCGATTGCTTTATTTGAGTGTGGTAATGCTGAAGCTGTTTATAGCCTTACAACAAGGATGTTCAGCCTTTGTGCTCCATTTGGCCATCTCATAGAGAAAACTCACAATCTGGTTCAAGGAATATGGCTCGGTCAATTTGTTCAAGTGGTTAATGTGGTTTTGGCGGCTGATCTAACTGTTTGTTAAGAAAGTTATTCTTCTTTATATCAAAAAGTATCCCCACATTATCCATTTTCTAATGACTTTCTGCAATTTCTTATTTGCCACCAACTTTGGACAGCTCTTGGAGAGTCATCTAGACCTTGGGTTTGTGCAAACAAGGTAATGTTGAAAAGCTTATAAGATTTTATTTATTACAGTACAAAATTTGCATCAATCAGATGTCTAAATCAAAATTATTGATCAGGTAGAAAGAACTAAACTAAAGTGCAGATGTTTAGTTGTTCAAATCGAAAATACAAGGATCAAATTGACACTCACTCTAAAGTCATGGGTGACATTTGTATAAACTTCTTTATTTTAATAGGGGTAAACCTCACAAATTGGTTACAGGAATGCTAAAGAGGCTATAGCTTGTGTTCTATATATGATCTATTGGTCTCTAATATCTAATTCCAAATTAACAAATGATCCATTCAATACTACAAATATGTTCCCCTCCTTGTCTAGAAGGATTGGGTAAATGATATCCACCTTCTTATTACTATATAAGTTTTATTCTTTTTATTTTTTATTTCTTTTGAAAGGGCTTCAAAGCTAGATAACAGTTCCATTAAGGCCTGACAAGATAGGTAATTTGTAAACAATAT